>NC_088855.1:21942500-22245000 GCF_963853765.1 Magallana gigas
CTTATGTAGATTCCTAATTGGTAAAATCGTGACCCCCGGACCAATACTGGGGCCCCAAGTAATATAAATAGATATATAATAGATATATAATAGAAATATAAAGGTAACATGTTAAAAAATCTTCTTCTCGAGAACTACAATGCTTCAATTTGTGAGATTACTATCATGCATACAACCTTGGATAATGAAGGTTCGACAGTTTTAAAATAGTGACCCCTGGACTAATACTAGGGACCCAAGATGGGTTAAAAGTTAAATGTAGAAGTACCGGTATATATGGAAAATGTTTAAAAATCTTCTTTTCGAGAACTACAATGCATCAATTTGTCAGATAACTACGTAAGCACCCTCAAATAGTGTAGATTCGAAATTATAAAAGCCGTGACCTCAATCTAATACTGGGGCCCCAAGAGGTGTTCAAAGTTTAGCATGGAAATATAGAGGGAAAATGTTGAAAAATCTTTTTCTAGGGAACTATAATGCTTCAGCTTGTGAGATAACTATGCAAGCATCCTTAAATAATGTAGATTCCAAATAATTAAAACTTTAGCACTGGACTAATACTGTGGCCCCAAGAGGGGTTCAAAGTTTACCTTAGAAAGATATATTGAAAATGTTTTTAAAAAGTTTTTCTCGAGAACTATAATGCTACAGTTTGTGAGATTTCTATGCAAGGATCCTCAAATTGTGTAAACTCTAATGTAGTGGAACCAAGAGTTATCTCTCTTGATGTTCTGTACAGTCTGAGAGTTATTCCTCTTGAAGTGGAACTCTTCTACGTTCAGTTTTTCAGGCTGTGTACGTGCGGTCCCACCACAGTGCTACACATTTTCATTCCTATGTTACTATATATGTTGTTCAAGCCAACCATAAACCTCGGACCAGTACTGGGTCCCCAGAAAGGGGTTCAATGTTTAAAATAGAAAAACCATATGCTACGAAATGTAATGTTACAAAGAACTGCTGTTCAGGTGAGCGATGTGGCCCATGGGCCTCTTGTTTTTAAGAAGACAGTGTTATTAAGCTATTTAGAGTGTAAAGACATCAAACAACTCAAGCTTTGTGAATCAGGAATTGGCTACACATTCAAGTCACTGGCTTGTGGATTCTGGGCTTTGAAACAGAATGAATTTCGAAAAGCCATCACCAAAATTGTAATGCAGGTACAAAAAACGCGTGTCATTATTAAAAACTATTGGAACCATTTACTTCAGAAATTTTTAGATGAATATGTTCCGCTGCAGTTGTTCACGTTTAAAAAAGATGAAATTTATTGTATATGAATTTTTTCCAATATTATACGGGACCTTTAGATTTATTTCAAATTGACCAATTTTCAAATAACTATGTGCCATGTCTTTTATATAAACAGAAAAATTATGTGGGAAAAATGATACAATTGCGTTGACTTGTACATTCCACAGTAAATGCGTGTGAGAATATTTTAATATTTGATTAACAAACATTGTGTGTTTTACCTTTTAGGGAGGGGATGCCGATACAAATGCATGTGTGGCAGGAGCATTGCTAGGATGTAAACTAGGATTAGACGCTATCCCTTTATCATGGAAGGATGGTTTGTTGCACAAAGAGTGGTTAGACCAACAGATATCTAGGTTATTTGTGATATCTAGTAGATGTTTTCTATTTAAAATGTCAACTATGGGTATTTTGTTTGTATATTTTCTTTGGCTCGTAAATATTTGAGTAACTTGCTAGATAACTAAACCAAATTACAGATTCTTGAGAATGACAAATGGAGAGGAAATGGAAAGCAAGGATGATCCAAATTCAGAGGCATTAGGAACTGTTTAGCACCCGAACAAATGTGAAATGAATACAAAAAGTATGTAAAAACCAACAACACACCACTGAAGACGTATCAGAATTTTGGCTCAAGTACAACCTAACTATCATAATACCTCCTTTTCACAAAACTGTAGCAAAAAGACAATCAACGTTATCATTAGGCCATTACCTGTATTCAAGGTCATTTCACAGAATGAATATGTGCCATTTAGTCAACTAAAATGTGGCTGAAAGGTGACTGAAGCTGACTGAATGGCATATATATGCCATTCAGTGACCTTTCCAGACCATTCAGTTAACATTCAGTTGACTGAATGGCAGAGCTTCATCCTGTGTTTAAAAAAAAAAAGAAGGGCTTGGTCAATTTTTTTTCATAACATTACAAATCGTTTTCTCAGATTTATACATACAAACCAAATATTGTTATACAGAAATGTCTTATATGTGATGTTTCTAGACTTGGATTCATACAGGTCACTGTGAAAGTATGCTCTCACAGTCACATACAAAACAAAATTACCGATGTCTGAGGTGAAGGTTAACTAATGTCTGAGGTCAAGGTTAATGCAACGCCATTAATACCATTAAGCATTCTAGGATATAATGTTGCTGACAAGGCATTGTACAAACATATCACATGTATTTGTGTGCCACATATACATATAATATATTGGTATACCCCTGTAAAACAGTTACTCAATAACTCTATAAGAAAAAAAGTCCAGCATTTTGACTGTTGGACTGGAACTGTTAGATTGAAACTGTTAAAATCGACTGTTAAAAAAGACTGTGACGTCACATTCCGCGAAAACGTGTTACTGGTTAGAATGGGTATAACAAAACAGTTGTTGACTGTGTCTCGGGCAACAGTTGATCTGTCGGACCGGCTTGCAAACTGTTGCCCAAGGCCGAACTGTCGGACCGGCTCAAGTCAACAACTGTATACTATTTGTTTGTTATGGTTTTTTTTTATTTCTTTAAATTTTTCCCACAATTTTTAAAATGCACGCAGTTTATACATTTATTCAATTTACACACTTGGAATTTTAAATGATCAGTATCTGCATAATGTTTGTAACACTTCTTTTATGAAATGCCATTTGCAATATGTATAATTTTATTTTCAGCATTTTTGTGCATTTATGTAAGGTAGTTGTTCAATGTACATTTACTTGTTACACGGTGTAATTGCCATGCATAGCAATTAAAATTCAATGTTTCCTATCATGTTTTGAATGGTGTATATTGAACTGGTTCATGGACTGAACATTTATGTCACAGAAAATGTCTTGTAACATTGGGGCCCAAATATCAATACTGAGTTCAAACTTATCCAAACTTATTTCTACACTTGATCAAGTTATCATTAACTTAATTGTCACTGCAATTATCGTGCTCAACGCCAATCTCTTATTCAGACACCTGTTTCTGTTTCATCCCTATTGTCTGTAATATTTTTATATGCGTTAATACTATATGTCATTCAAATTTATTACATAATCTGTGAAAATGTATTGCTGTGCTTAATTATACTGTAAGTTATGATGTTCAGCACTTTAAAAGTTAAGCAACATGTACATGTAGCTTTCTAAACCATTTCAGCAATATTTTCCTGAAGAATGGATGTACAAAATGCGTTTTAAAAAATTAAATACAATAAAATCTTTTTAAAGATTCCAACACAACAACATCAACAAACAAAAAGAAAATTCGTGAGTATTTGGGAACGGTAAAGCAGGTAAATTTTGCCTCTTGTAATGACTCAATCCGATGTTGTCATGTTCACTTTCCAAAGGCCATACTTGTTACCCTATGAGAACCCCCCACTTCTGTTACGTGACATTTACGTTGTTCTGAATGCCACATATTGTGGATTCATCCTGAAGAAGATAAAATGAAATAGATTTCTGACTTAAAACAAATTTTACAGTACTAGTATTTGAATCTTATCTATACGTCCTCGTAACTTATATACCGTAGGTAAATTATTTATTGGAAGTCCATAGGAAATGAGATCTGCCCATGCAGAAAAGATGGTGCTTCCTAGCGCTTGCGAACATTTGTGTTGAAAAAGACAATAAAAATCGTCGATCATTGGCGAGTGTCCGTTCTGCTAAACATGCCAAAGACATAACGGTCATTGAATTTTTTGCTTCGCAGCTATGGTGATTTAAAAAAAGATTAACCCAAAAAAATAAAAGGATTGTGAATAAAAACAAATGTATTACAGTGACTAAAACGCCAAAAAAATCAGTCACTCCCAATAGACGAAATCGTCACAAAATTCAAAGTAATTTTCAATAGACACGAGACTAAAACGCCGCATGTACGAGAAATATGATTAGATAAATGACTGAAACGCAACAAAATCAAAGTAATATCCAACAGACAAATTACTCAAATGTCATCAGAACATGATGAAGTATAAAAATTAAAGGCCAAAGACTGTGCTATTTTAATGATGAGTCATCTTTAACACTGTATTAGGTTTCTCTCCTAGAATTTTAGCATGAAGAAGTCTTTTGGATCGCCTCTACAAACCTATTCCTCACTCCGTGCAAAGCTAGTACATGTAGGTCTTTTGAAGCGAAAGGAAGTGATTTCTATTTGATTGCGTTTGATTATGAATAATTTTTTACCAACGATAATGACGATTTAATGCACCTAAATTTAAATATAATTTATTATAAAATAAAGCACTACGCATCGCAGCAAATATTTTTCTTAAATAAATGAAAAATTGAATTTTGAAGGAGCCCCCCTCCCCCAATTCTTGGAAGTATAGAAAAATTGTAATGAAATCAAGAAAAAAAACTTTAAAATAGAAGTTTAGGACCCCCTTACTAAATAGGATTTTGAAGATTGGTAAATTTGTATTTCTATTTTTTACCTTGTCACAGTTTCGGATAAGTCTATCCCTCCCCCTCTGAATAATTTGGAAGCGAATTCTATGCCGTAAAATACTAATAATATACACTGTACAAAGGTACCTAAATTTATTCTGCAATATTTATCAATTCTAATAAAGGGCTATGAGTAACAATAAGTATATAGGTAGTGAATAACTCTATATATAGAGCTTTTTCTATAAATATTTGCTGTGAGCTTGAGGAATTCTTGGTGTATTTTGTAATGATAAGCAATACTAAAGACGATAAATGATACATACGTTGACAATTGTCTCCTTGCTATCATACAAAATCCTTTCGTGTACATCTCGGCTGCCTTTTCCATTCCTAAAACGTTAAAAAAACATCAGTGTACATGTATTTCTAAATGCATTGTGCATACATCCAGTTATAATGGCAGGGATCGTAAAGGTGTTCAAACATAAATTTGTATATGATTGTGTCTTGGTCGGCTGACCTACTGCTGTGGACCAGGGACAGGAGATGCTGTCCCAACATTCTGTCCAGTGTGCTAAAGTCGGTCCTAGGGACCAGCAGGCATGTTCACGAAACTTTCCTAAGAAATGACTTAGGGAAAAAAGTTAGGAACATCCTAAGATCAACTTAGAAAACGTCTTAAGATGTAGCTCGACGGTAACTTAGGAACATCTGAAGTTAAGGTATCCTATCCTTCTCCAACTACATTCTTATTTTTCACATTTATTCATACACATCGAATTTGATAAACTTTTGTTGAGAAATATCATTAAACATTTTGCCAGAGAAAATTGTACGTGTCGGTAGTTACCACAATATGCCTAAAAACCAGTAATTTTAATGTGTAAATTTTTTATTTAAAAAAATACAAATACTTTAAGTGACCAATAACAATTTCGTTAAAAAAAACGAACAAACAAAACAAATCAACAATACAAAATTTACACCCCCCCCCCCCTTATCCAAATTACTGCTATTTCTTTTTAAGGAAAATATGTATCCAGACAGAAATGTCTTACAAGCAAATAATTATTTAAGCAGCACGTGTGCATTCTTTGACTATAAATTTACCTTTGATAATCTTTATCATCCAAGTACATGTATACATGAAGCCTAATACATAAACACGCGCTTAGAATTTCACGTTACATGTAGAAAACACACACGTACAAACACAACCAATTTCCCTTTAATCTACAAAATATAAAATACACGAACATATTAGATACAAAATAAGTGGAAATAAATCTCAAAAATACATAAATACAAATAATTCAACATTTCGAAATTTTTAAAGATTTTTTTTTGTCAGAATGAAGTGATAAAATTAAGAATGATCACGCATGGCTTTTATAAACGGATGTAAATTTACTTTTTAGCCAAGGACAATTTCTAAAAGTAGCCAAAAACAAAGACTGTAACTTACTTAGTGTACAATGTGAATATTAAAAATAAGCGAATAATTTTCTTTCGCAAAACAAAGACAGTATGCTTAATTGTTCAGATTACAGAAAGGCATGTAGCACCGAAGAAGGGGTGAGAGTTTGGGTTCTATCTTCACATAATTTTGTTAAATGATAGAATAAATAACTAACCCCCCCCCCTTCTCCCTTTGCCGGATTAGGAATTTAAGGTTTGTCTGGAAATGCTGGAATTGTAAAAAATGCGTTATTCTAACGGTCCTAAGAAAAAGCTTCACAACAGTCCCAATATTCCCATAAACGTGATTTCACAGCCATAGGATGGTCTTAAGACAAGGTAAGCGATGTCCTTAAGTTAGGACAAAGTAATGGGGGTTCCTAAATTTAGGAGAGCTTCGAGAAACGGGCAAAGACTAAGACGTATCCTAAGATGTACTTAGGACACTATAGTCCTAAGATAGCTTCATGAACATGCCTGCGTGTTTTTAACAAGAGCCTCCAGGAACAGGTACATATGTAAGCGAAAATAACATACTTCCTCTGTTATTCTTGAATGTAAATCAATCATCGATCAATCAATCAATCACCAAGTTAAAAACTATGTACAGGTAACCCCCCCCCCCCCCCCGGGGACACTTGGCTATCGAAGATCATCTTCCCAAGTCAAGGGTTTCTGATCCGCTATGTAGAGCGGACCGGATCAAAAACTCTTGACTTGGGAAGATGAGCGAAGAGAAGTTTATCTATGCATTACTATAACAGCAAAAAGTTCTCATGTAATATTAATATATACCTTCAGTTTCTTTGCTTTTGGAGAAAGAAGATCCACCATGTTTGCTGGAGTTGTCTAAAGAAAAATAAGAATCTGCAGAATGTGTTTTTTCTGAAATGATAAAAAAATTCATTTGAAAATAATAATAAAAAAAAAAAACGACCTTGAAGCACACAATTTTAACATATCATTTTTATCATCACTATTCCAGTCTTTGGTTTCCCATAAAAAAACATGCAGTAATTTCTGTTCGTTTACTGGCAATCGGTTTTTAGAACGCAGTTCACAGTTCGCAGTTCGCAATTGAATAGTGAACTGCGTTCTATCTAGAACGCAGTTCGCAATTCAAAATTGACAATTCATATTCGCTGTTTGCAATTGAATAGTGAACTGCGTTCTATCTAGAACGCAGTTCGCAATTCAAAATTTAGAATTCATATTTGGGGCCCGATTACCCTATATGCAATTGAATAGTGAACAGTTCGCAATTCAAAATTGAGAATTCATATTTGGGGCCCGATCGCCTTATATGCAATTGAATAGTGAACTGCGTTCTATCTAGAACGCAGTTCGCAATTCAAATTGTTGAATAGTGAACTGCGTTCTATCTAGAACGCAGTTCGCAATTCAAAATTTAGAATTCATATTTGGGGCCCGATTGCCTTATATGCAATTGAATAGTGAACTGCGTTCTATCTAGAACGCAGTTCGCAATTCAAAATTTAGAATTCATATTTGGGGCCCGATTGCCTTATATGCAATTGAATAGTGAACTGCGTTCTATCTAGAACGCAGTTCGCAATTCAAAATTTAGAATTCATATTCGCAGTTCGCAATTGAATAGTGAACTGCGTTCTATCTAGAATGCAGTTCGCAATTCAAAATTTACAATTCATTCGCAGTTCGCAATTGAATAGTGAACTGCGTTCTATCTAGAACGCAGTTCGCAATTCAAAATTGAGAATTCATATTTGGGGCCCGATCGCCTTATATGCAATTGAATAGTGAACTGCGTTCTATCTAGAACGCAGTTCGCAATTCAAAATTTAGAATTCATATTTGGGGCCCGATTGCCTTATATGCAATTGAATAGTGAACTGCGTTCTATCTAGAACGCAGTTCGCAATTCAAAATTTAGAATTCATCTTCGCAGTTCGCAATTGAATAGTGAACTGCGTTCTATCTAGAATGCAGTTCGCAATTCAAAATTTACAATTCATTCGCAGTTCGCAATTGAATAGTGAACTGCGTTCTATCTAGAACGCAGTTCGCAATTCAAAATTGAGAATTCATATTTGGGGCCCGATCGCCTTATATGCAATTGAAAAGTGAACTGCGTTCTATCTAGAACGCAGTTCGCAATTCAAATTGTTAAATAGTGAACTGCGTTCTATCTAGAACGCAGTTCGCAATTCAAAATTTAGAATTCATATTTGGGGCCCGATTGCCTTATATGCAATTGAATAGTGAACTGCGTTCTATCTAGAACGCAGTTCGCAATTCAAAATTTAGAATTCATATTTGGGCCCGATTGGCTTATATGCAATTGAAAAGTGAACTGCGTTCTATCTAGAACGCAGTTCGCAATTCAAAATTTAGAATTCATCTTCGCAGTTCGCAATTGAATAGTGAACTGTGTTCTATCTAGAATGCAGTTCGCAATTCAAAATTTACAATTCATTCGCAGTTCGCAATTGAATAGTGAACTGCGTTCTATCTAGAAGCAGTTCGCAATTCAAAATTTAGAATTCATATTTGGGGCCCGATTGCCTTATATACAATTGAATAGTGAACTGCGTTCTATCTAGAAGGCAGTTCGCAATTCAAATTGTTGAATAGTGAACTGCGTTCTATCTAGAACGCAGTTCGAAATTCAAAATTGAGAATTCATATTTGGGGCCCGATCGCCTTATATGTAATTGAATAGTGAACTGCGTTCTATCTAGAACGCAGTTCGCAATTCAAAATTTAGAATTAATATTTAGGGCCCGATTGCCTTATATGCAATTGAATAGTGAACTGCGTTCTATCTAGAACGCAGTTCGCAATTCAAAATTTAGAATTCATATTTGGGACCCGATTGCCTTATCTGCAATTGAATAGTGAACTGCGTTCTATCTAGAACGCAGTTCGCAATTCAAAATTGAGAATTCATATTTGGGGCCCGATTGCCTTATATGCAATTGAATAGTGAACTGCGTTCTATCTAGAACGCAGTTCGCAATTCAAATTGTATCATATAAAACAATAGTGTATCATATCATACAATACTATATCATAGGAATCATATTATATCATTTAACAACCTATCTATCAAGCAGGTTTTAGATAGGATATTTTTTTAGCATCCTTGATAATGGAGATCTGCATCTGAAGCTACCTCTGCAGTTCATTAATATTATAGTTAAATCAACTATGAAAGCTATTATCTATATAATATGTGACCTGTTCCAGAAAAACAAATCTCATCCAGCATCCGAAACCTACGCCTCAGATTCAGCATTCAAGCCTGCCAGGTGCATCAGTATCATATGATGCATCATCCATGCAAGTTTGGTGAAGTACGGACCAGTAATAACTATGATATAATCATAAGAGAGCACCTGCTCCAAAAACACCAGCTCTTAAACAATTAACCTCCCTCCAGCATCCGAAACCTATGGGTCAAATTCAGCATTCATGCCTGTCAGGTGCATCAGTATCATAAGACGCACCATCCATGCAAGTTTAGTAAAGTTAGGACCAATAATAACTAAGATATATTTTTTAGCATCCTTGATAATGAAGATCAGGCTCTGCATCTGAAGCTACCTCTGCGATTCATATATATCATAGTTCAATTAACTATGCAAGTTTGAAATAGTACAAATATTTATTAAACATGTGACCTGTTCCAAAAAACTTAACCTAATCCAGCATCCGAAACCTTTGGCTCAGATTCAGCATTCAAGCCTGTCAGGTGCATCAGTATAATAAGACGTATCATCCATGCAAGTTTTATGAAGTTAGGACCAGTAATAACTAAGATATAATCATCAGAGGGCACCTGCTCCAAAAACTTTAACAAGCTCTTAAAACCTTAACCTCCTTCATCATCCGAAACCTATGGCTCAGATTCAGCATTCATGCCTGTCAGGTGCATCAGTATTATAAGACGCACCATCCATATAAGTTTGGTGAAGTTAGGACCAGTGTTAACTAAGTTATAATCATCAAAGTTTAACCAGCTCAAAAAACCTTAACCTCATCCAGCATCCGAAACCTATGGCTCAGATTCAGCATTCCTGCCTGTCAGAGGCATCAGTATCATAAAATGCACCATCTATGCAAGTTTGGTGAAGTTAGGACCAGTTATAACTAAGATATAATCATCAAAGGGCACCTGCTCCAAAAACTTAACCCAGCTCTAAAAACCTAAACCTCATCCAGCATCTGAAACCTATGGCTCAGATTCAGCATTCAAGCCTGCCAGGTACATCAGTATCATAAGACGCACCATCTATGCAAATTTAGTGAAGTTAGGACCAGTTATAACTAAGATATAATCATCAAAGGGCACCTGCTCCAAAAACTTTAACCAGCTCTAAAAACCTTAACCTCATCCAGCATCTGAAACCTATGGCTCAGATTCAGCATTAAAGCATGTCTGATGCATCCGTATCGTAAAATGCACCATCCATGCAAGTTTGGTAAAGTTAAGACCAGTAGTAACGTAGAAATTGCTACCAAAGGGCACCTGCACAAAAAAACTTTAACTTGCTCCAAAAACCTTAACCTCCTCCAGCATCTGAAACTCATGGCCCTGATTCAGCATTCAAGTCTTTCAAGTCCATGAGTAGGTCAAGATGCATCATCCATGCAAGTTTGGTGAAGATAGGACAAGTAATAATTAGATACAGGACCTGCAACAAAAACTTTAACCAGGTCCGGACGCCGACGCCGAGGGTATAGCATAAGCTCACCCCGACTTCGTCTCGGTGAGCTAAAAACTACCCAAATATGAATTCTAAATTTGAATTGCGAACTGCGTTCTAGATAGAACGCAGTTCACTATTCAAATGCATATAGGGCAATCGGGCCCCAAATATGAATTCTAAATTTTGAATTGCGAACTGCGTCCTAGATAGAACGCAGTTCACTATTCAATTGCATATAAGGCAATCGGGCCCAAAATGAATTCCAAATTTTGAATTGCGAAATGCGTTCTAGATAGAACGCAGTTCACTATTCAATTGCGAACTGCGAATATGAATTCTAAATTTTGAATTGCGAACTGCGTTCTAGATAGAACGCAGTTCACAATTCAATTGCATATAAGGCAATCGGGCCCCAAATATGAATTCTAAATTTTGAATTGCGAACTGCGTTCTATATATAAAACTTTAACTTGCTCCAAAAACCTTAACCTCCTCCAGCATCTGAAACTCATGGCCCTGATTCAGCATTCAAGTCTTTCAAGTCCATGAGTAGGTCAAGATGCATCATCCATGCAAGTTTGGTGAAGATAGGACAAGTAATAATTAGATACAGGACCTGCAACAAAAACTTTAACCAGGTCCGGACGCCGACGCCGAGGGTATAGCATAAGCTCACCCCGACTTCGTCTCGGTGAGCTAAAAACTACCCAAATATGAATTCTAAATTTGAATTGCGAACTGCGTTCTAGATAGAACGCAGTTCACTATTCAAATGCATATAGGGCAATCGGGCCCCAAATATGAATTCTAAATTTTGAATTGCGAACTGCGTCCTAGATAGAACGCAGTTCACTATTCAATTGCATATAAGGCAATCGGGCCCAAAATGAATTCCAAATTTTGAATTGCGAAATGCGTTCTAGATAGAACGCAGTTCACTATTCAATTGCGAACTGCGAATATGAATTCTAAATTTTGAATTGCGAACTGCGTTCTAGATAGAACGCAGTTCACAATTCAATTGCATATAAGGCAATCGGGCCCCAAATATGAATTCTAAATTTTGAATTGCGAACTGCGTTCTATATAGAACGCAGTTCACTATTCAATTGCAGATAAGGCAATCGGGTCCCAAATATGAATTCTAAATTTTGAATTGCGAACTGCGTTCTAGATAGAACGCAGTTCACTATTCAATTGCATATAAGGCAATCGGGCCCCAAATATGAATTCTAAATTTTGAATTGCGAACTGCGTTCTAGATAGAACGCAGTTCACTATTCAATTGCGAACTGCGAATATGAATTCTAAATTTTGAATTGCGAACTGCGTTCTAGATAGAACGCAGTTCACTATTCAATTGCGAACTGCGCATATGAATTCTAAATTTTGAATTGCAAACAGTTCACTATTCAATTGCGAACTGCGAACTGCGTTCTAAAAACCGATTGCCTCGTTTACTTTAAAACCATGCCGCTTTTTACTTCGCGCAGGTGGATCAAGCATATGTACTGGGTGTAACGTGTAGTAAGTACACAGTATCAGTATTAATGGTAACTCTTCGGTTGATTAGTTTTGTTTTGATCATATTTTTTTGCTAAGTAAATACACATGCAAGTTCCATACTTAATTTACCGTCATATTGATCCAATTGTAATATGCATGCGTGAGGTAGGTGACAAAAAATTATTCAAAAACGCAGGTACAGCATACAAAAATTAACAAAATAATAACGAATTGATGATACAGAGGAAAATAACAAGGAACAAAATGGGAAACAACACACTCAGATAAGCAGTTTATTGTTTACTGATTTTAATGATCATTATTAAAAAGTAAAGGAATGATAAAACATTTTATAAAAAAAATCAAACGGCTTTGATTCAACAAAGTCTGTTTTGCATTTAAGGTAGCTCGCGGGTTTACCTGCTTGTGAGAAAACCTACCTTGAAAATTTGTCCACGTGATCCATAGGTTTTAGAGTTTTATTTTTAAAATTTATTTAAGATTCGTCTGCGCGGTAATAATGTTATCGTGTTTCAAATACAGTGTCATTAATAAAATCAAGCAACGCCATTTCAATAGTAAAATGCACATTTTAATCGAAAAACGCATTACAAAACTATGCTCCAAACTTTTAAACGATTCAGACGAAATTAATCATACTCAACACAAAAACAGAGGAGATAATTATGAATCAAATCATAAAAAATAATCAGTATGTATTCTCGGCCAATTTTTGGCAAAAAAACTTTAAAGATTTAAAAGATTTCTCAAAACTTTATATTTTCATTACAGCGTTAGCCCGACGTCATCATTTCCTTACGTCTGAAAACCAAAAAATTGAAATGCATTTATTGACAAGACTAGCTGTTTAACACATTTTAGAACATGTAAATGCTAATTAGACATTATTTTTAATGTTATCAAATGCAATTAATGTAAGGCTGTAAAGATACAGAAAATTGCTATTTTTGTTTTTATGAAACTCCGCGTCAATCAATGCAAAAATAAAATGCCAGGCAACTACTCACATTATAACTTAGTAATCAAATAAAACAGTTATCTAAAGCCAAAAGAATTTAAAAAAATTTAATCAGTATTACAGATCACAGAAGTTATTATTGTAAAAAAAAAAGCGAAGTTAATGCATACATTCTATTTTAAAACATGCTTTTAAATGGAAGAGTTCCAACGCACACTCATTTTTTATCTTTATAGAACAAAACGTGACAATGTATGTGACATCTTTAAATTTTCAGCACTTGATATTATAAATGTAGTATAAACAGTCATAAACCGCATTTAAGCTTTTAAAAAAAATCCTTTATAGAGGGCGAAGCCCTCTCAAGGGCCCGAAGGGCCCGTGAGAGCGAAGCTCTCCCTATAGACAATACGTGTACATATGTCTAAAAATAGAAATTACACTATACCTATGAAGTTGAAAAACTTTTCCAAGATGGAGGAAAAAAGAATAACTTCACGCGCAGTGACATCACCGGCATCCATGTTGAATTTGAATCTCGTACTTACTTCACGTTTGGTGATAATTTATCAGCTTTGTTTAATGAGTGATAAATACATTCAAACTTACCTAGTGTGTTCTTGAAAAATTAATTCCTAATTTAAGAAAACAAATTTTCGTTTCCTACAACTTTCAACAGTTGCATTAGATCCGATCAAATGAATTTCAGGACATCTGATTGGACAAAAAACGTGTTTCAACAGTGAAGCAGTTTTAATTCATTGTTATCAAAATATAACATCATGTATTTGAATTAAATTTGCTTTCTGATTCCTATTTTAAAACACCAAACACTTTTCTCCAACTTTCAATTTGAAATTTCGTTTTTTAGGTTTCATCTCAAATCGTAGCCTAACATACTCATACCCAGGTCATTTCGTACTCAGAATTTAAATTAATTATCAAAATAAAAAAAAATTAAGTTACGACCAATAACTAATTCAATACAAAACAAAAGAAAATCAAAACTTAATTTTGTTGACATCCTAATCTTTGACAGACACATTGTAAAATATTTCCCCATTCTAATTCACCCCCCCCCCCCAAAAAAAATGTGTAAACCATTTGTATATGATTAAAAATACAATAAATGTTCAAATTACTCCCAAACCGCCATAAAAATAAAAGCAAATAGGGAGATTATTTGGAGTAATATGCATTATAAATACTTAAAAATTATTTATAATAGGAAGTACTAATCTGTATTCACAATCACAAATATGCATTGAACACTAAATGTAAGACATTTGTCAGACTAACTCAGATTAAATTATACACCCCGGTATGTACAATACACATGAAGGACATAATTTTCACCTTATGATGTGAATTAGCTAGGGTACTATCTCAATTCTCTAGTTTTAATGCACAAACCAATCATTGAATGTTTAATAATTCTGATTTTGGATGACAAATTTTAGTGAATTTATGGACCATTAATATCTGTCCATACAAGTGAAATAATCTCAAGATAAATTGATTTTCTTATTTTTTAAAAATATATGTCATTACTCTTTAATTCATGTTTTATGCATACAATTAAAATAAGGGTCCGAAGTAAAAAGTTAAAATACTTCATGCTGAGAAATTATCCAGAGATCTGCGATGTAGATACTACATGTACCTGCAGCCAGATATTATCCAATATATGTATAATAAATTACTTCAGACTAGACGATAAGACATCAAAATAATACACATGTATATTGATAATTAAAATAATTTTTACCTGTCCCAAGATTTTTTGCTTCATTATTAGTTATTCATAAATATCCCTACCTTTGCTAGCCAAGGGTTTGTGATCTCCAGGAGTGGCGCGGATCAAAAACCCTTGGCTTACGAAGAAGAAATATTTCAGGGTTCAAACAATATTTATTTACATATCAGAATGAAAATTTGTTTACAGGTTTTTGTATATGAATTTCCTCTCTCTCTCTCTCTCTCTCTCTCTCTCTCTCTCTCTCTCTCTCTCTCTCTCTCTCTCTCTCTCTCTCTCTCTCTCTCTCTGACTTGTTCGGCTGAAAAAGCGGCTGTTAAATAAAAATCTATGGAGATTTGTATTGCAAATGATAAATTTTTCTTTCCTGTGAAAATCTATGAGTAAAAAAAAAAGATGTTTTAATGAAGGATTTCAATTGTTTTTCTTATACCTGTGTACGTTTCTATAACATTTTCAAAATGTGATGGAGACAGTAACCTGGGGCAGAATATATAGTCTAGAGCATATCAGGGCCGGGCTTGAACAAATTTAATAAGCAATAAGATTAGAGTCAAAACAAAACAATTTTTGATGCCAAAGATGATTAAAGGGCATCTACTGATCTAGCCCCGTTTATATTGTCTTCGCCCTCCAAACGGTTACACCGTAAAACATATTACTTCTAAATATCTCATTTGTCATTTTAAAAAAAATGTATGAGTTTACTATGACGGTCAACTCTTTAAGTCGAATCCTATTGTGACGTCAGCAAACCCGCGAGCTACGTTAATTTATGCTCAGTGGTAGTTTGTTTGAGCGTATTAGCCTAAAATGGACAATCGGAATAAATGTTTGATAACTTCGGGTTCCTTGAAGTGATAAAAGTTTTCGAGACAAAGCCAAAGTTTTTAGGTTGAGGCAAGTCCACGGGTTAACGTTGCATTTAACAATGATGTTTGGTTCCTTCTGCGCTCGCCCCAACGGTCACGTCGTAAAACATATTATGGAGATTAGACTGACCACTGGGATCATTGTCCGTGTGTTTGTTACGGACAAGTAATCCAACAGGATGAATTTCAATCTCCTCTCAAAGCTGTTTCCTCAAGTCTTCTGACAAGAGCGTGTGTTTTCTATCGATTGACAACGTCGATAGGTTCGCAACATTAGTGACGTCGTTACTCTGTGATGCATCAATGACGTCACCTAACTTATGGTAATTTTCCATACGTTACCGTCTGTAGATTATTTTAAGGTGGGCCGCAGGTTTGCTTCCGTAATCAAATTCTGTACTCAATTTAGACAACTCGACTGACTGTTTTGTGCACATTTGTTTATGACGTCATAAAGGAGACATCTCAAGGTTTCCCGCTTCACATTTTCTAACGTCAAATGCTCTTAGTTATAATAAAGAAATTCGATTTAGGTCTATAGTGTTAATACAAAAGTAGTAATTCATACCACATCGTAGTTTTCATATAAGAATCGTAAGTTGGAAAGGCAGATTGGAAGCAATACATCATAACTACTTAGATTATTAGCAAAAACTGGAGCGTTACTTTTTAACTCTATGTGAAATTGCACCTAAAAGCTAAGTAATGACAGTCATGTAGTCTCAAACTTGAGAGAGAGAGAGAGAGAGAGAGAGAGAGAGAGAGAGAGAGAGAAATAGGTGACTGTAAAATAGTTTGGGTCGGTAATAATTCTTCAAAAGAAAAAAATTACTAGCATTAATAGTAAGTATCGTAACTATTTCGACCGAAAAAAAAGGGAGGAGCAAAGCCGGGGAATTAAATTTTCTAAATTAGTTCAATAGTTGTGAAGATTTTGATAACCAAAATAAAAGTCCATATCTTACAATTATCATCCGTTTTATAGATTTGAGACTATTCGCATATATTTAACATAGCATTTGACAAAGTGAATGTGGAAATTGTGAACCTACTTAAAAATTTGGTACCACCCTTTCCTCTAAATTAGATATAAAAAATACTATGCTCGGCATTCTCTGATTTAGAATAAGAGGGCAAAAGTGGGCTTTTTAATTTAATATTCTTAATAGCAACTAAACAAATCTTTTTTTTAAAAGAATGTCTTTATAATACAAAAGCAAAATTAAGAATTATTGTTTTTTACAGGCCAATCCTAACCGGGGGTACACGGGAGGCCTTATAACTTCGAAATCATAATAAAAATATGCTTTTTTATCTCCGTATTATTTTCATACTCTCCAAAATTGCTTTTTCAGAAATGTAAGCTTCTAGTTTAAACTCAAAAAGTCTAAATTTTATCTTTAAGTGATGTTATCACTAAATAAGTGGAACGGGTTAAAAATAAATGACGTCGTACTCACGACGTCAAATACGAAAATACGGCAATTTTTGGTAAAATTATCAAAAATAAAGATAAGATAGCAAAAAATCTAGCGAGAACACATATCACTTTTTAAACATAAATTTATTTTAAATGACTTTTTCTTTACGCACAGATACAGTTGATACACGTAAATTTGTCTAAACTGTTTAAAAGTTACTTGCAATTTCTCAAAATAACTCCATCTCGAAAATTGCTCATTTTCCTATGTATTCATTAGAAAAGCGTCAAAACAACACCATCAACAATACCAAGTTCAAGGCGGTATAGCATAAAAACAGCTTAGACAACTTTGATAAATATTTTATATAATAAACTGTAAATCCTACAGAACGATTTGACAAATTCAGGGTATGTTTTCTCGTGAGATTTTTTATGGGGTAAACCCGGGACCCACCTTAATGATTTATTAAAATAAGGTTTAGCCTTCTAGGGTTTATAATTTTTGTCTGTGGTGAATTTTCTTAGCACTGTCAATTTAGAGGAC
Source organism: Magallana gigas (assembly GCF_963853765.1). Lineage (NCBI taxonomy): Eukaryota > Metazoa > Mollusca > Bivalvia > Ostreida > Ostreidae > Magallana > Magallana gigas. The sequence goes on from NC_088855.1 coordinate 21,960,385, forward strand.
AAAACCTAGTGGGGGGGGGGGTGCTTTTATTATGTATCGGGCTCGATATTACGATATAAAATCAACTTCCGGGTCCTCGATGAGCAGCCGAGAAAATTCTGTCTCAGAAAAAAAACATCTCAGAAAATGTTAAATGTTAGGGACGCATCGTAATTACATGTTCCGATATCTTAGAAGTATCACATAAGTCTATCGAGTTCGACTACAGCTATTCGGGATTTGTTTTTAAATGACATCAAGGTGTTATGCTTGACGCCATCGTTATTTTTAGCTTGCATAGATTAGTTATTTATAAACCGGAGGCCGATTGAACATCAGTAACAACAATGTCTTCTTCAGGTGTGGTAAGTCTGTTAGCTCCTCTCTCTCTCTCTCTCTCTCTCTCTCTCAGGCCTAAAAAAATAATTGTGTGTTTAGCAGCTGTTTAGGGTAACACTGATGAAAAAATTAGGTTAGGTAGGTAGGGAATTTTTTTTATTTTATCATATTTTTTTGCATGAATCCTAAGAATGTTTGTCTGTTTCATATTTAAAAACGTATTTTTTATCGGAAAAAAGATAATATTCACAATCAGATAAAATCAGACATCTAAAAATGGTAGGATCGGGCCATTTTTGTAGGTTAGGTCGGGTTCCCCAAAACACACAACTTTTTTTTTTAGGCCTCACCTTGAAAGATGAGACCAATCTTCAAAACATCCGGGTTGTAATAGCTCCTCGTTTGGGTTATAACGTTAATTTATACCCTAAATAAAATACACTTTTGATATGTCAAAAATATGTTTGTTTTTTCCTATTAATGCATATTTAAGTGGAACAACTTTTGGTAAGCAAGTTTTTCTATACTGGCATGTTCTTGCCAGTGCATTGTTACATATAATTTTATGTGTTGATAAAATTACATAACAATGCACTGCGAGAAATGGTCCTTGGCAAGAATTGGTCATATATGCACAGAAGGCCGGCATACAACCAATTCTCGCCAAGAGCAATTTTAAGACAGTGCAATTACCGTATATGCGGTAATTTTTTAATGATCTAATTTTTACTATTTTTCACGATCTCTTTTAAATCGCAAGTTATTGAATATGCAGATATGGTATTCTGCATTATTTTCTTTTTAAACTTTTTAAATTGCAAAATAATGACTAACGCAAATTAAAAATGCTCCACATTTTCCTAATTTTTGCAAATTTTCTGACGTGCAAAAAAACCCCAAACGTTATACAGTACGTATTACATCATTTTATCAAAACATGATTTTTTTTTTTCAAAACATAAAATGGGTGAAAATGCACTGCCAAGAATTGGTCCATTGTGAGTACTCATCATATGCCGGTATAGTTTGTCAGATTAATCCCAAAGCAGTTACATAAAATATGCTCATGCAGGGATCTATCTCTGAAAAATGTAAAAGTTTAAAATACAGATATCTGGGCTTATGGCAATGAGCCCTGCTAAAATAAAAAAAATTGTACCTCATGTGGGATATACTATATCCCAAATGGGCTAGTTATTAATATAATTAACATCATGGACGACAGACAAATTGTGATCAGAAAAACTCACTTGAGCCACCTATTCAATGTGCATGTATGTATATTGCAAGTATATCTGTGTAAATAAACTTTGTAGGTTTTGAGCCAAGAAGAACAAAATCAGATTAAAGCTGTTCTTTATGGACAGTGTATAGGTGACGCCATTGGACTGTTGACAGAATTTCTGACCAAGGAAGAAGCTAAAACTGTATGTTCAACATCTTTATTATACTTACACTTGCAAACAAATATTTCTCTGTGTACAGTATTATATGTACTTAGTTTATTTTGTATTGAGAGTCAAGTTCAACTTTTAATTATTTCTTTGACAATAGCTACTTCCAGTCCCTTTTTCTAGATTTTGATCATCTCATCTGACTTTTTTTATAGCATAGACAAATAACAAACAGGAAATGAAAAAGTATATACAAAATAATAAGGCATTTTAATTTTTACTCACACAAGCCCAAAGGACTATGTGCGGTTTTATGCAATATTTGCCCCCAAAATCAAAGTTTTAGAAAGAGCTTTAAAAATAAGGTAAAAGATAGTTAAAATCATACTGGAAATAAAGGTGTAAAAGGTTATCACCACAGTGACGTCATAACATAGTACTGACGTCATGAAGATTGCATTATTTTGATAAATTGATGTTTTGTAGCAAAATATGGGTTTTTTCCGATGGTTTTTCGACTGGGAAACATCAAGCGCAGGCTTGCTCAAGTACCAATTTTTAGTATGATATGTATAACTATCTGAAGAAAAACATATGTCAAAATCGCACTTGAGCAGGCCTGCGCTCTATACTTCCGAATGCAAAATATACAGCAAAAATGAGAATATCTTCATTTGTTTGCAAATTTGCAGGAATTAGGTCATTTAGGTTACGTCATAGATAAACAGCGAGTGAGCAATGATGACTAAAATCAAGATAAAAGTTATAGGCATCCTCTTTATAATGATTTGTGAAGATTTGATTTTTATACGATACTATTTAAAAATTGGTTGAAATCGGGGGCAGATATTTGACCATACCGCACATAGTCCTTTTGTCTAGTGTCATTTGTTCCTTTACTTTTTACAGTCTGTTTAATAACCACAGAGCTATCTTCAACCAATTTGACACAAAGTGTTCTTGGGTCAAACCCTTCACATTGGTCTGTTATAGTTGATGATTCTGACTGTGATAATTATTGGTTTAAGAGGGATCTCTTTGACCATCATAATTTGGTCTAAAGGCATAAATCTTATATAACTTTTTTTCAAATTATGACCGCAGGCAAAATCTGTCAAATTCTCAAGACGAATAAAGTTTTATATTTTGTTTAAGTTTGAGAGGAAACGACCAAACTAGTCAACTTCTTGATATTATTGTCTACATATTGTTAAAATTAGATATGATATCAGTGAGTTATAAATTTCAACTAGTTAGCTTCTTGTGTTCCATATGAGTACCTGAGCAAGAAATATTGCCCTTGGATCTGATACAACCTGTCTTAAGTACACCACATTGTCTCCAAAATGATGTTAATTTAAAAAGTTAGAGAAATAATAGTGTAACTACAAAATGAGAAAATGTTATGAGAATGGGTTTCTGCTATTTTTTTTTTACAGTATTATGAGAAAGTAAAGAAGAATTTGGAATACAAGCATAAAGCCATTGTGTGCGATGTTCACAGGAATAGATGGAAGGAGGGAGACTGGACAGATGATTCCGACCAAATGCTGATGATTCTTATGTCTATCACTGATAACAAAGGAAAGGTATGTTGTCTTATACTTATTAGTCAATTAGTTAACTTTAATTGACTTGATTTGATAAATTACCTGATATTTTAGTGTCAAAAGTAAGTACTCTTATCTCAATTGAAACTGAAGCTTTGAAAGAATTCTCCCAACTCTTGTCTGTCTTCAACAACATAAAAAGTTAAAAGCTTAATCAAATTCTTCTCAATTCTTTTGTCAGTGTCTCCTCAAGTACAACAACAACACAACACATTGTATTTGATGCTATTGATTCTGTTATCTGCCCTTGTTTGATGATCCTTGAGATTTTTGTTTGTAAATTAGTAAAGTATGAATCTGCATCAATTGTTTGCAGGTAGACTATAAAGACATTGCTCGTAGGATCAAGAACTGGATGAAACAGGGTATTCCAGAGCTGGGGGACTTTGGCGGACTAGGGCTTGGTAGAACTACAGCTACTGTTCTTCACCAAAAAAACTATGAGGATGACCCACATGCAGTAGGTATTTATAACGTCCGAGAGGTTGTGGGACATTGGGATAGCTAAAAAAAAAAAATGAGTGAAACAATAAATGAGGATGTTCTATGCACTGCAAATTGGAGATATCCTGTATGTAGAACATGTATTTTTATGTCTGCATGATAAACAATGCAGTCTGCCATTAAATTTAGATGAGAATGTCATATTCAAATCTGCGTAGTATATGACACAATAGTTTAAGTCATCAATCTACGTTTTTAGAAAGATTGAATAATCGTTTATTATTTTATTACATTAAGGTGGTACGGGACACTAGTTGATATTGATGTGAATAAAAGTGCACAAAAATCAAAATACTTTCATCGCTTTATAATTTTCAAATTTCACAATATTTCACAAAAAGGTTTTAAAAAAATTTGTGAAGGTAAAATTTAAAAAAGCCCCAGTGGGATTCAAACTCTTGTCTTACAGATTTGTAGTTAACACTCTAATCCATTGTGCTACGCTGTAAGGTAACAATTTCGGGAAAGAAAAGATTTTTAAAATCATTTTGGATTTTTTTGTTTATTTCGATCGGATATACGTCAAAATATAGAGGTGTCCCATTCCATCTTAAAGCAACAAGTTTTTTTTTCATAAACGTTTTGTTGTCATTGAATATTTTTTTTTTTTGGGGGGGGGATTTGCATGTTCACAAGATTTCAAATAGATACATGTAGCTTTTTAATTTTCCAGCGCGCTGAAAATGTGTGGAGGTCGAGTCAGTGTAATATCGCCCCTAACGGTGGGGTCATGAGAACCTCTGTTGTTGGCACCCACAGGTTCCGGGACTTGGAGGAAGTGGCCAAAAATGCTTCTGACATAGCCAGAGTAACACACCATGATCACAGGTCTGTATGTAGAAGCTCATGATTGAAATTTTACCTTATTGAATATATTTTTCTTAATTAAAAAAATTAGAGTATGACTACAGTTTAAGCAAAATTTCACAGAATTCTCATTTTAACTGGAACATTTTATGTTAAGAAATTGATTGTCTTTGATCCAAAAAAAAGTTAAGGTCCATTTACGATAAAGTTTCATAACTTTAATTAAAAGAAATATCAAAGACTCATACTTGGACAGTATTAACAAATTTTGAGGCCATTTATAAATTTTCATATAGAAATATGAGAAATAGAAATATGATCATAAATTAAAACATGACCAACATTTGAAACCTTGATTTCCATTTGCAGATGTCAGGCCTCAGCTGTGGCTGTGTCTGTTGCCATAGCAATGATGTTACAGAGAAATGAAAAACATGTGGACAGGAAAGGCCATTACAAGGTTGACCAAATTATCAAGGACACTTATGACATTGCTGTTAAATACATAGAAATTGAGGAACAGGTAAGTCTAGCTTTTTTGTAACCATTTGTTGCGTTTATTGATCCTGAGATGAAATTGGCCTTATTAAAGTTTGGATTGGGGAGGGGATGGGGAGAGGTAGGTCTTAAGAGAGGAGTGTATACTTTTTGTATTTTTTATAAGAAACAGACTTAAGAAGGTTATCAGTTACAGATAAATGATTTTTAGGAAGCACGGCCCTAGGTGACACATGTATATGCAGATTAGTTACATACACATGTATATATAAAGATGTACTAGCTGGTATATGTATTATTTTCAGGAGGAGAAAAAGAAAGGCAGACTTTGAGAATAAATATATGTACATTTAGTATAATTGTTAATTACTATTAGATAAATCTTCTGATTTTGAAATTTTTATTTATTTAGCCCCTAAAAGACGAAAATGAATTTGACTTGAGAAAATAATTTGAAGTAGTCTCGGATTTTACTTCTTTACTAAAGTCCCTGTTTATTAAACTGAATTTAATTGACATATGTGAAATATACACGTATGTTTGACATGATTTAATATATATGATTGATAATTTTAGACCAAGGTTTTACAATCAGTGATTTTTTCTATGTTATAGAAGCAAGAGTTGTTAACCTTTTTAAAGTGTAAAGACATCAAACAACTAAAGCTCTGTGAACCTGGAAAGATTGGCTACACGTTCAAGTCAATGGGATGTGGATTCTGGGGATTGAAACAGAATGATTTCCGAAAAGCCATCACCAAAATTGTAATGCAGGTACGTACAAGAACATGTCATAAGTAAACGACTAGAAAAACCATTTGCTGCAGGAAGTTTGGAGATAAAAAAAAAATAGCTCAATAAATGATTCTTTAAAAGAAAGTTTAGATTGATAAAGGAAATGTATTGGACACATTGCTTGTATATGACACATTGCATGTATATAAAAATATGTTTATATTTGGGTAACAATGTTTGTGGGATTTTTTTACAGGGAGGGGATGCAGACTCCAATGCATGTGTTGCAGGAGCATTGCTGGGATGTAAACTAGGATTAGACGCTATCCCTTCATCATGGAAGGATGGTTTGTTGCACAAAAAGTGGTTAGATCAACAGATATCTAGGTAATTTGTGATATCTAGTACAAGTTTTGATTGTATCTATATACAGTAAAACCCGTTTAGTACAAACACGGATATTGCGAATTCATGGATATTGCGAAGTCATCTTGGATCCCCAGCTATGTAAATTTAATGAATTTCTTATACGGTTATAACGAATTATGGATATAACGAAGTAATTTCTTAGGTCCCAGTGACTTCGTTATAACCGAGTTCTGCTGTATTGATATTTTGTTAAAAAAACATCCTTTAAGTTGAGGCCAAAATTAAATATTAGTTTGAATGATGTACTCAGACGAACCCATCAAAATTGCCCCACCCAATAATTTTTTCAGCTTTTTGAATTTGATTTTTAAAATGATTGTCCATGTCATATTAAAAATAGATTTTGGTTATTTTGTATCAAGAAGTATTGAATTTGTTTAGCTTTCTTGGGATAGAAAACAAAAAAAATATAGTTTGATTATCAGATTATTGATGTACAAGAAAAAAAAGAAAGAAAATAAAGAGCTACCTACCCACTATGAAAAATTTGGGTCAGAGTACATCAAACATTTATATTATTATATACTGGCCTGAATCAGCAAATATCCAAATGAAGGATGGGTAGTGATAGGATCAATACTTCATGAAAGTTTAATCTAGGATATTCCATTAAGTACTACAGATTAATAGACAAGGATTTGTTAGATTTATTATGATAGGTAAAACTTGGGAAAGGTCAGCTCAAATTGTACTGAAAAGTATAGGTTTTTTGTCAAGGAAATGAACTCTTAAAGTTTAGGTAGATCATTCAACAGAAATGCAAAATCAGATTATATCCAAGTTGATATGCTTATGATTTAGCTGGCATATCCACTTTTTAATCAAGTAATGAATATATTCATTGACATGCCTTTAAATATTTAGTATGAATACATAAAAAAAATAATCAAAGAAAATGTCAACATTTCGTTCATAAACATTCTTTTAAAAAATTACAGGTACCTCAGAATGACAAATGGAGAGGAAGTAGAAAGCAAGGATGCAGGTCCAAATCCAGGGCCATCCGAAACAGTGTGACAAATTTTATATGAACACAATGGAAAAAAATTCTTTCAGATAATCAAATATATGAACTTGACTGTTATTTAAAGTACAACTTAACTTATCCTCCTTTTTAACCGGGTTTTCCAAATGAAATTTGGTTATTGAAATTGTGAAAATGGCGGGCAGGCAGGCGGCTGCCAAAAGGGTACCCAAATTGTACAGATAACTCCTCCTACAGTTTTCATGATAGGAAGTTGTTGTTTTGGATATCAATTTTACATATATCAGAGATGTGCATATTACTTGGATTTTAATTTTTAATAATTTATGAAAAAAATGCTACCTGTTGAACTTATTTATTTTTTGGGCAGAATATTGCATAAAGGGTACTTCATTTCTCTGGAAAGGTATTGTTTATCATTTCAAGGTTGACAGATGGATTATGGATACTGTTCACATAAAAGGAAATCCTGTTTGCTGTCACATTGGCAGCTTTTCACTTGTTTCATAGTTGAAACAAGAAGATGATCCTATAAATTATCACCGGGTCATGACCTTCACCTTTTTCAAGGTCATTTCTTATCAGTCAAGGTTTAGGTCTCAATCATCATTAACGGTTCTTCAGGACCAATAACTTAAAACCAAATATTGCCTCAAAGAAATATGATCGTTACTTAGGCAATGTTCCTAAATCTGGACTCAATCAGGTCTTACTCAGTGACTCGCTAAGACATTATGCTCAGACAATTATCCATGTCTGAGGTCAAGGTTACAGCTATTCCATTAACACCATTACGCATTCTGAGATTATATAACTGGCATGGCATTATAGATACTCTTTGATGATATTCTGTTTGATATATACATGTACTATACAAATTATTCTCTTTGACTTACCCTTCTTGATTTTTCATACTAGAATATTTTTTAAAATACATGTTATTCATAGTTGTTTATTTTGATACATGTATTTATATATATTTAAATATATTTAGATAATTTCTTTAATTTTATACATTTTTAACATTCTTTTAAGAAGTACATGTAATGTTTGTAATTTTTATTTTTCGTTTCAGTTACTTTGTGCATTTATTGTCTTATATACATTTACTGTTAAATGTTAATTGTTACAGCATTATTATTGCTACTGGATTGAAATAAAAGATGTTCATAAAAGTATTATTTTTTGACTTGTACATACTGTTAAACTTCTATAGATCAAAGATACATGTACCCAACATTACTTGTATTTATTTTTTTTAATGAAAAATATACTCTTGACCCTATAATGCGCAATATATGTATGTAATATTAAGTAGGAGGGACGGGGGTATATTTTTCATTATAAGAAAATATATGTCAGGTGCCTTTGGTATACTTGTAATTATCTGTCCCAGAAAATAGAATATATTGGTTTGACAAAACAATAGGGTGATTTTATTACCAACTATCTCATTGCACATGGTTCTTGTAAAGAAGCTTTTGTAAACATTTTTACCATTCGACCTGTATCTACATGTCCATGTTGATTTTTCAAAATTACTCCCACAAAAAAGAATATAATTTCTGAATGACAGAAACAGGGTTTGTACAAAGTCAAATTTATGATCAATGAACAAATTGAATGGCTCAAACTAATTTCTCCTCAGTTCTCTCCCCTTTCTTCCTGAAAATCCTGATTCTGTTGTTCATGACTTGGCACTGAGAAGTCTAACACATGTTGTAGGAACTCATTCTGGCTCCACTGGAACCCTACAAAGGAATCTCCAACACTGCGATTAAATTTTGCCTTCTTTTTACGAAGTTTCAGGAGTTCGTCTGCACTTAGACAACCCCAGTCCTTCAGTTTGACAGAGATCTGTTCCACAGATTTTCCACCATTCATCACTAGTTTCACTTTCACCATCATATTGGTGTCAACAGATGGCCATCTTTTGTGCTGTAAATAGTAATCAAACAGACATGAAGAGAAACATCTTTAAGGTGTCTCTGAAATCCAGAGATATACACACTTTTAACCAACATTACAATCTTTCAGTTAAGAATAATTAAATCAATTTTTTTAGAACAACAGAAGAGCTAGACTAAACAAAGAGGCTATTTTACTCATATATTATACACAACGAAGACAATTAAAATTCCAATAGCTTCCACATTGATTAATTTTATTGCCATATTGAAAAGGAATAACCCAATTATCAATTTTGAGTTAAAATATTGAGTTACACTTCTCCTTGGCATATTTTTCAATGAAAATAAAATACCTGCCTACCATATTACATTTAGAAACGTATGGCTTGAAAACTAAAACAATAACACTTTTTTGGCCGAATAAGATTTCTTTGATAAATACTGTATGGATCTGATCAAGCTTACCCACTGGTAGTCCCTGCTTCTTGCCACACTACTCAACCCTGCCCACAGCTCCTCCACGAATGCGGTGATCATAATTTATCATGTCAGCCAGACACTTCTCATATTCTTTGCTGACATGTTTAGCTTCATCTGACACACCCTGAAGGAGAAAAAGGATAACTTATGATGGGTATGGTTGAATGATCCAAGATTAGGTTACAATGGTCAAGATTTAAAAAAAGTTCCAATTATGATGATAATTAATTCAATTGAATTAGATAGAAAACCCGTGGGTTACGACGATGTTTGATGAACAATTTGTTCTAAATAAATATGAATGGGTTATTGGAATACTTTTTAAAAAGATGTAAAATGGTAGGGACGCATCGTAGTTATATGTTCCGATTTCTTAGAAGTATCACATAAGTCTATCGAGTTCGACTATTGTTTTTAAATGACATCAAGGTGATATGCTTGACGCCAAAAATAACTTCTGTCGTAAGTTATTTTAAGCTTGCATAGATTAAGTTACTTATAAACCATAGGCCGATTAAACATCAGTAACGACAATGTCTTCTTCAGGTGTGGTAAGTCTGTTAGCTCCTCTCTCTCTCTCTCTCTCTCTCATTGAAAGTTGGGACCAATCTTCAAAACGGCCGGGTTATAATAGCTCTTCGTTTGGGATATAACGTTAAGTTATACCCAAAATAAAATACACTTTTGATATGCCAAAAATATTTTGTTTCTTAATTCCCATTAATGCATATTTTAATGTAACAGCTTTTGGTAAGTAAGTTTTTATATACTGGCGTGTGACCACTTCTCCCCAGGGACCATTTTTTGCTAGTGCATTGTTAAGTCATTTTAAAATCATAATTAATTTTATGTAAAATTTTAAGTGTCGATAAAATTACATAACAATGCACTGGCGAGAAATGGTCTTGGCGAGAATTGGTCGTATGCACAGTAGGCCTTATGACTGGCCGGCATACGACCAATATTCGCCAAGAGCAATTTTAAGACAGTGCATCATTACGTCATTTTATCAATGCGTAAAATTATTTTTTTAAACGTAAAATGATGTAACAATGCACTGGCGAGAATTGGTTCAAGGTGAGAACTGGTCATATGCCAGTATAATTTATCAGATTAATCCCAAAGAATTTAAATAAACTGAGGGATCCATCTCTGAAAAAATTTAAATCAAATTTTGAAATACAGATAACTGGGCCTAGGCAATGAGCTCTGCTAAAAAAAATTTTTTAAAAAGTGCCTCAAATGGAATTGTATATTATATCCTAAACGGACTAGCTATCAATATAATATTATAGTTTTTTGAGCCACTTATTCCGTAGATTGCCAATAAATCTGTGTAAATAAACTTTGTAGGTTTTGAGCCAAGAAGAACAAAATCAGATTAAAGCTGTTCTTTATGGACAGTGTATAGGTGACGCTATTGGACTGTTGACAGAATTTCTGACCAAGGAGGAAGCTAAAACTGTATGTTCAACATCTTTATTATACTTACACTTGCAAACAAATATTTCCCTGTGTACAGTATTACATGTACTTAATTTATTTCCGTATTGAGAGTCAATTTCATCTTTTATTTTTTTCTTTGACAATGGCTACTTACGGCCCCTTTATCTAGATTTCGATCATCCCATCTCCCTCTTTTTATAGCATAGACAAATAACAAACAGGAAATGAAAAAGTATATACAAAATAATAAGGCATGTTGATTTTCACTCACACAAGCCCAAATGGTGTCCATTTACTTTTTACAGTCTGTTTAATAACCTCAGAGCTATTTTCAACCAATTTGACACAAAGCGTTCTTGGGTCAAACACTCCACATTTGTCTATTAAAGTTGACGATTCTGACTGTGATAATTAGTTTAAGAGGGATCTCTTTCACCATCATATTTGTTCCAATGGCCTAAATTGCATAAATAATTTTTTTCAAACTATGACCGCAGGCAAAATCTGTCAAATTCTCAAGACGAATAATTTTTATATATTTTGTTTTAGTTTGAGAGGAAACGACCAAACTTGTCAACTTCTTGGGAACTATTGTTTACATATTGTTAAAATCAAATATTTTTATTTTTTTTTTTTTTTTTTTTTTTTATAACTGTTTTTATTACCCCAGAACATGTAAGAGTATTCTTATAGCCGAGGTTGGGGAGCCTTGGAGTCTATAAGTTAACATTATATATACTGAAAAAAATTTTGAAACGGGGTGTTTTTACAAATAACATCATTCATACACCCACTCATTCAGTTGCATGTATATGCACATTACTCTACATCATAATCAAGTACAAAAAATCAGCATTTTACAGTAAACAAAAATAAATTACTTTGTAATATCTAAGATCATAGGGGCAAAAGGCTTAAAATCAACAATCATTATTAAAGGACAACCTCGCCCATCTTACATGAAATTTCTCTAATTCACAATTTTTCGTGTAAATAAATTTTTCACATTTGTAATAATAAAGTATTTCACGTTTGATTCCAGTAAAGGAGGGTAATTCTTTTCTACTCCTTTTTCTATATATATGTCTCTTTACAATACATATTATTATATTGAAAATGTTATAATATTTGTAGTATCTACCAAATATAACATCTATTTTGTTCAATGGTATATCTAATTCAAATTCGTCTTTCATCCAAACTAGTAAATTATCCCAGATTTCACTCACATATTCACATTCCCAAAAAAGATGACAAATAGTTTCTGCATTACATCTACAAAATGTACATAACTCTGATTCAACTATTCCTATCTTACATAAATAAGTATTAGTCGCAATAATTCGATGTACAATCCTGTATTGAAACCATCTTAATTGTACGTCGTTAGTTATTTTGAAAAATAATAAGTTTTGTCTTTTCCACCATATGTTATTTACATTCATGTCTAGTTCCTTTTCCCATTTCAATTCTGATTTTGGTTTATTCCATTTCTCATCAATAAAAATATCATAAAAGTCTCTTGAGCCTTGTTTATTTTTCCTAATTATCCGTAAAAATTCTGGATAATATGGACTATTTTGAAGAATAATTTCTGTATCATAGTTTAACCGTAACTTTTTAATACAATCTACAATTCCTAAAAAATGTGTAAACGGAGGTTTAATATCATATTGGTTACAGAATTGTTCGTATTTCATTATTGTACCATCATTGTTGAAAAAATGTAGTATTTGATGTACACCTTTTAAAAACCATTGCTTATAAAAGACATATTTGTTATTAATACATATAGACTCATTAAACCATATCGGGCTTAAAATAGATAATTCACTGTCAGTACATTTTCTAAGTTCAAAAAATGACAAAAAAACATCTTTCCAAAATAGATTTTTACAAGTTTTTGACAGTTGATATAGTATTTGTCTTCCAACAATTGTCATATTTAAAATATTTGGAAAAGTACTTATTATCAAGTCTTTCCAACTTGACTGACAAGCATCATTAAAAAATCTGCGTATCCAGGTGATTTTCAAGCTTTTGCAAAAAGAGTCAAGACATATCATTCTTAGCCCACCCTTTTCATAACTTTGAATAATGCTACTTTTGGCTACTCTTGATGTTTTTGAATTCCATATGTAATTATAAAAAATTGTTTCAATTTCCTTTATATGTTTTCTTGGAGGATTAGGAAGACTTATTAAGAGATGCGTAATTTTTGGAAGAATCAAATTTTTAATTACTGTGATACGTCCTGCTGTAGATAGCATTCTTCTAGACCATGCGCTTATTGATAGTTTCATTTCATTGATTTTTGGTTTAAAGTTTAACTCGTACATATATGTATTATCTAAGTTTACACAATAAGTAATGCCTAAAACTGTAAATGGTTCCTGAGACCAGTTAACTTTTTCAAAATCCTTGAAATATTCATTTGATTTGTTTGATAAGGGTCCTATTTTTACACACTTAGTTTTATCATAATTAGGTTTTAGTCCTGAGTATTTTGCATATTCATTAACTAAAGAAAGTGCTGTCTTAATTGAATTTTTCGAACCTTTTAATAATAACACTGTGTCATCTGCGTATTGTAGTAATTTATATTCTTTGTTCATTACACTAATCCCTTCAATTAATATGTTGTTTCTTATCATAAGGCCCATTATTTCCGCACAAAGTATAAAGATATATGGTGATATTGGGTCCCCTTGTCTACACCCCCTGCCCATATTAAAAAATTCTGAAAATATACCATTTTGTATCACACAAAGTTTTGCATTATTAAATAAAGTTCTTATTGCATTTTGGAAATTCTCACCAAAATTAAAAAATGTTAAAACTTTAGAAATAAATTTCCAAGAGACTGAGTCAAATGCCTTTTCAAAATCAAGTATGAGAATTAGACCTGGGGTATTAGTTTCATTGCAGTAATGTATAATATCATAAAGTAGTCTGGAATTCTCCCCGATATATCTCCCTGCTAAAAAACCTTTTTGATTTTCGTGGATTATGTCAACAAGAATGGGCTTCATACGGCTAGCCAGGACACTTGATAATAACTTATAGGTTACATTAAGAAGTGAAATTGGCCTCCAATTTTTAAGATATTCTCTGGGTTTTTGTCCTTTTGGTAGGATTGAAATGATTCCTTGTGTTTGTGAGTGAGAAAGGATACCAGAATCAAGACTACATTTAAAGGAATTAAATATATAAGATCCAATATCAGACCAAAAAAATTTAAAAAATTCTGCTGTAAATCCATCTGTTCCTGGTGATTTATCATTTTTAAATAGTTTTAATGCCTCTAATATTTCCTTTTTAGTTATTTCTAATTCTAATTTATTTCTCATAGTTTCTGTAACTTTTTTTACATCCTTTTCCATAATTACTTCTTGAAGATTTACCTCCTCAAGTAAATGATCTTTATTCTCATACAATGACTTATAAAATTTTTTTACTTCATGTAAGATTTCATTTTGATTATTGATCTCTACTCCTTGGTCATTTATTAGCCTAGATATGTTTTTATTTATATAGTTTCTTTTTTCAAGTGCAGCAAAATATTTAGTAGGTTTTTCTCCTTCCTCTATCCATATGCAATGACTTCTTATTAGTAGTCCATTAAGTTCATATTTTCTTATATCTTCCAACTCTGTTTGAAGTTCATTTAATAAATCTGAATAAAGTTGTGAAGGGCACATGTCATACATTTCTTGTAGAGCTTTAATCTGAATGATAGAATCTTTTTTCTTATCTTTTCTTTCTTTAGCTTTAAGTGATGAATAATATATGGATAAGCTTCTGATTTTCATTAGCAATACATCTAAGAATAAATCTTTGCGGATATATAATTCCGCATCAGGCCCTGGCACGTACGGAGGCCTTGTATATTCAAAAACTGTGTCATTAATAATTTCTTTGATTTTCAATATATATTCTTTGTCTCTTAACAAAGAGTTATTGAATCTCCAGAATCCTCTACCTCGTTCGAAGTCATTAATCTTAAATTCAATATTAATTATTGAGTGATCTGTTCTATAACCTGGAATAATCTTAACATTTCCTAAAATTGACATTAACTCTTCAGATATGAGAAAATAGTCTAATCGAGCTTGTTTTGTGGGATTTCGACGAGTCCAGGTAAATTTTTTTGAAGTTGGGTTATTTACTGTCCAGGGGTCTACAAGATTGAATTTATTTTTAAGATTTTGTATTTCTATCCTATTTTTGGGGTTGTTTTCTTTGACATAATTATGGCAATCTAACATAAAATCTTGAACTACATTCCAGTCTCCACATAAAATAACAAATTCGTTACCAAATTCTTCTATAATATTTCCAACATTTGAGTAAAAATCTTGATCATCTCTATTTGGTCCATATAAATTAACCAAAGTTATATTATATTTATTATCTACTAACATATTGGTAATAATAAAGTTTCCATTGGAATCAGATTTTGTTGAAGATATTTTAACTTCTACATTATTGTTCATAAGTATTAGTGTTCCTCTAGCATCTGTTCTACCTGCACTCATCAAAATATCATGTCCCCACTGGGCATATACTGAACTCTTTTCATTCTCTGTACAATGGGTATCTTGGAGACAATAAATGGAAGATTTTAAATCTCTAAGGTAATTAAAAACATCCTTTCTTTTCTTACTATCATTTAGCCCCCTGCAGTTTACAGACGTTATACTAAAATATGACATAATATAAAGTTGTTAAGTTTGTGTTTGAACATGCTACATATACACACACAACATTCATGCTTAAAAAACCAAAAGCTTCCGGGTTGTGCATCTACTTACACCAAAACAAAAAACAAAAAACAAAAAAAAATTGAAAAGTTTCAAACAAGAATGTGAGGTAGGTTTATAATAAGCTTTGTATAGCCACAAAAAACCTCTTGTGTTACATATATACGGAAAATAGGCTAATAAGGCTACCTGTAGGACTCATTAATAATAATGGTCTATCACTATGTTAACTATACTATGTAACTATATGTACCTGTAGGACTCATTAATAATAATGATCTATCACTATGTTAACTATACTCAGTCATCCTTGGTAGGGGATCCATTTGTCTTCACTCTTTCTACGGCACTGGAGAATTACATCATCTTTTGTTTCTATGATCCGAGTCTTCAAGTTTTTTTCCCTCCTCAGTTTGTATGCTTTGCTGGCTAGCTCGCTACGTTTTTTTTTCAGGTGATTTACGAGGTCTGTCCGAATTGCCATACCTTTCGGAAGAGTTGTAACCCTGGCGAGATGGAGGATCAGGTTTCGGTCTGCCATTTTTGCGAATTTCACAATGATTGCCTCCGGCACACTCGGTTTATACGTATTAGATGGGTTCTTTGGAATCCTATGCGAATTCTGTATTATGATATCCTTGGCTTCCGAAACCCCAAGAGTTGACTCCAGACAATTGAGGACAACTTCAGTTGTATCTTCTTTATCCACTTTGGGTAGGCCATAGAACAGCAAGTTATATTTCCTCGAACGATTTTCTTGTTGGTCTATATATCTTTGCAGCTCTTCTACTTGATTCTCCAACTCTGTAATTTTTTCCTCTTGTGGCCCTATTTTCTCAGACTTCATCTGTTCGAGGTCAGTGATTCTCAGGTTCTGGTCATCTAGGGCTTTCTCTACTTCTGACAATTTCGTGCTTACATTTGATATCTTTTCCCCTAGAGACTCGAGGTTTGCATTCATGGACGTTTCCAACTTCTTAATAAGCTTCGTAAACAGCGTTTTTAAGTCCTTGATAAAATCAAATATTAGTATGATATCAGTGAGTTCTAAATTTGAATAATCTTTTGTTCCACTTGAGTACCTGAGCAAGAAATGTTGCCGTTGGATCTGATACAGCCTGTCGTTAATTAACTACACCACATTATCTCCAACATAACATTAATTTTAAAAAGTTAGAATAATAACAAAATTGTTACAAAATGAATAAAAAGTTATGAGAACGTGTTTCGGGTATTTTATTTTACAGTATTATGAGAAAGTAAAGATGAATTTGGAATACAAACATAAAGCCATTGTGTGTGATTCTCACAGGAATGGATGGAAGGAGGGAGACTGGACCGATGATTCTGACCAAATGCTGATGATTCTTATGTCTATCACTGATAACAAAGGGAAGGTATGTTGTCTTATACTAATTATTCGATGAGCTCACTTTGACTTGATTTGATAAATAACCTGGTATTTTAGTGTCACAATTAAGTACTCTTATCTCAGTTGAAACAGAAAAACTGAAGCTTTGAACAAATTCTCCTGACTCTGTTGTCTGTCTTTTGACAACAACAGAAAAGTTAAAGCTTCATCAAATTCTTCTCAATTCTGTTGTCAGTGTCTCCTCGAATATAACAACAACACAACACATTGTATTTGATGCTATTGATTCTGTCCTTGTTTGATGATCCTTTAAGATGAGATTTTTGTTTGTAAATTAGTAAAGTATGAATCTGCATCAATTGTTTGCAGGTAGACTATAAAGATATTGCTCGTAGGATCAAGAACTGGATGAAACATGGTATTCCAGAGCTGGGGGACTTTGGGGGATTAGGGCTTGGTAGAACTACAGCTACTGTTCTTCGGCAAAAAAACTATGAGGATGACCCATATGCAGTATGTACAGTACTATTTCAGACACTTTAGCCTTCATTTGGTATTTATAAGGTCTGAGAGAGATTGCGGGACATTGGGATAGTAAAAATAGGAAGGAAAGAATAAATGAGGATGTTCTATATAATGCATATTGGAAATATCCAATATTTGGTATTTTTATGCATGACCGAGAGCGCGATATACCATTAAATTTAGATGAGAATGTCATATTCAAATCTGCGTAGTATATGACACTAGCCTATATAGATAAATACTATTTATTTTATTATATTTACATTTACTTTCTTTCCCTCTATTAAATTGCATTGGTTGATTTGAGTGATATTTACGCATAACACAGAAGACCCAATCACCAAATCTGGTGCGTAGGAATACATTCAGTATTCCTTCAGTATTTCTCGAAGAACATGAACTGACTCTTCTCGCGACTCCAAACCGGATCACGACCTGATATTATACTTACGCTGATTAATATTTCATTGATGTAAACATATTTTGACGGTTAAATGAATTCAATTAATTAATTTCTTAGTGTATCAAAAGAAAATTCATTAAATCATAGAAAGAAAAATGAAATTGTGTTATTAGAATTTAAAACGCTGTGCACTATTTTTGTCAGCATAATTCGGCTGTTCCAATGGCTCTTCCATTAATTTCGCATTACTCGTTGAATTAACCCCTTCACGGTAACTGCGGTACTGCTCTTTTGCAGGGCAAAATGACATGGTTTGGTGAAATATGACGTAACGTCAATTGTTTCATTTACGTCATTTAATTATCTACCTACTGAAATTTCGGCAAAGTATATCATTTTGCCCTGCAAGAGAGCAGTACCGCAGTTATCGTGAAGGGGTCAATAAGTCAGAGCTTTTTATAAACAAATCATATTTGCGAGAAGGAAATAAATGTTTAAAAACGTAAATATAATATAATGCTTAAATACTGAATGTCTTAATTTTAGAGAATTTTTTACTGCTTTTATATAGAAATGACGTAAATTCTACGGCGAACCGTACATGCATAATTTACGCGCATGTAACAATTCGTTGTGTTACCCGTTGCTAAATGTGTTGCTAACGCTGAGGGTAATAGAACGGATTATCAACTGCGGCTAAACCAATCAGATTTCGGTATTTAACATGAAAGTATAATAATATAGTTTTAGTTATCAATCTACGTATATTTAAAAAGATTGAATAATCATGTATTATTTTAGCAAGCAACATGGTGGTTTTTTTTCATTAACATTTTGTTGTCATTGAATATTTTTCTATGCAAAAATTGCATGTACACACGGTTTCAAACGAATAGATTTTTTAATTTTCAGTGTGCTGAACTTGTGTGGAGATTAGGTCAGTGTAACATCGCCCCTAACGGCGGGGTCATGAGAACCTCTGTTGTTGGCACCCACAGGTTCCAGGACTTGGAGGAAGTGGCCAAAAATGCTTCTGACATAGCCAGAGTAACACACCATGATCACAGGTCTGTGACTGAAATTTTACTTTGTTGATTATAATTTTCTTTTTAAAAAATTAGAGTATGACTACAGTTTAAGCATACTTGGGTGCTCAAAATTCCACAGAAATTTCGTTTTAACTAGAATGTTTTAGAAGGAATTAATTGTCTTCGATCCAAATGAAAGTTGTATCTCTTTATATTAGAAGGTCCATGTACAGAAACGTTTTATAACTTTAATGAAAAGAATTATCAAAGACTCATACTTGGACAGTATTAGCCAATTTTGAGCCCATTTATAAATTCTCTAATCCATAGAAATATGTTTATAAAGTTAAACATGATCAACATTTGAAATCTTTTTTCCATTTGCAGATGTCAGGCCTCAGCTGTGGCTGTGTCCGTTGCAATAGCAATGATGTTACAAAGAAATGAAAAACATGTGGACAGGACAGGCCACTACAAGGTTGACCAAATTATCAAGGACACGTATGACATTGCTGTTAAATACATAGAAATTGAGAAACAAGTAAGTCTGGCTTTTTTTGGAATGATTGTTAGCGTTTATTGAGCCCAAGATAAAATTGGTGTTAATTATTAAATTTTGGACTGGGGAAGGGGTGGGGAGAGATAGTTCTTTGGAGAGGAATGTAAACCTCTCGTATTTCTTTTTTATTAGAAGTAGACTTTAAGGTGGTATGGGACACCTCTATGTTGTGACGTGTTATTTTCGAAATAAACAATAAAATCAAATGTAATTTTATAAACAAAATTTCTTTTCCAAAATTGTTACCTACCACCTTGACACAGTTGGCTAGATGGATCACTACAAATTAATCTGTTAGTCATGAGTTCGAATCCCCCTAGAGATTTTAAAATTTTTGTTTTTCCAAAAATGTTTAAAACGTATATATTAGTTACTTCAGTATTGAAAAATTTGAAAATTCTAAACCGATAAAAGTATTTTAGTTATAATTAATTTAATGTTTATTTTAATCCATATTGGTATTGATAGATGTCTCGTACCACCTTTGTCATGTTATCAGTCACAGATCAATGAATTGACATAAGAAAATACCGGGTAATTGGGTAATTCGAGCTAGTCATAAGTCCCAGGCTATACCTCTTTACTGAAATCACTGTTTATCAAAATGAATTAAATTGGCAAGTGGAATATTTGTATGACATACATGTAATTGACAGAGAATGTAACATCAAAGTTTTACAGTCAGTGATTTTTTTGTTTTAGAAGAAAGAGTTGTTAACGTATTTAAAGTGTAAAGACATAAAACAACTAAAGCTTTCTGAACCTGGAAAGATTGGCTACACATTCAAGTCAATGGGATGTGGATTCTGGGGATTGAAACAGAATGATTTCCGAAAAGCCATCACCAAAATTGTAATGCAGGTACAAGAACACGTCATAAGTAAAGAATGATGACAACCGTTTCCTGACCATTTACTGCAGGAAGTTTGTGGATAAAAAAATAGTTCGATAAATGATTCTTTAAAAGAAATAGTTTAGATTGATAAAAATATGTCTTGGATACATTTCTTATATATGTACAGTGTATGTGTGTAGAAATATGTTGATATCTGGGTAACAATGTTTGTGGGGTTTTTTTTTACAGGGCGGGGATGCAGATACAAATGCATGTGTGGCAGGAGCATTGCTGGGATGTAAACTAGGATTAGATGCTATCCCTGCATCGTGGAAGGACGGTTTGTTGCACAAAGAGTGGTTAGACCAACAGATATCTAGGTAATTTGTGATATCTGGTGCAGAAAGGTTTTCATTGTATCTATTGATATTTTGAAGAAAAAAAATCTTTAAATTGCCCCCTCCCAAAATAGTTTTCAGCTTTTTGAATTTGATTTTTTTTAAAATTGATTGTCCATGTTATTTAAGAAAAAACGTTTCGATTATATTTTTGTATCAATTAGTATTGAATTTGTTAAAAGAGCTACCAACCTACCCACTTTGAAAAAATTTGGGTTGGAGTACATCAAACTTATATATCTTAAATTTTGGCCTAAATCAGCAGATATCTAAATGAAGGATGGGTGGTGATAAGATCAATACTTCATAAATGTTTCAATCTAGGAAATTCCATTAAGTTCTAAAGATTAAAAGACAAGGATTTGTTAGGTTTATTATGATAGGTATAACTTGGCAAAGATCAGCTAACAAATATCTGAAAAGTATAGTTTTTTGTGTCTAGGAAGTGAACTCATAAAGTTTAGGTAGATCATTCAACAAAATTGCAAAATTAGATTATTTCTAACAATGAACCAAGTTAATATGCTAATGAGTTTGCAGGCATATCCACTTTTTAACTAAAGGATATATTCATTTATATGCCTTTCAATATTTAATATAAATACATTAAAAAATCACAGAAAATGTCAACTTTGCACAGTTTGTTCATAAACCTTCTTTTGAAAAATTACAGGTACCTCAGAATGACAAATGGAGAGGAAGTAGAAAGCAAGGATGCAGGTCCAAATCCAGGGCCATCAGAAACAGTGTGACAAATGTTAAATGGACACAATGAAAAAACCCCCCCACTAATTCAGATATTCAAATATATGAACTTTAATGTTATTTGAAGTTCACCTTAACTTATCCTCCTTTCTAACCGGGTTTTCCGAAAGTTTGGTTATTGAAATTGTGAAAATGTCAGGCGGGCAAGCGGCTGCCAAAAGGGTATCCTTATTGTACGGATAACTCCTCCTACAGTTTTCAAAATAGGAAGTTGTTGTTTTGAATATCAGTTGTACATATATCAGAGAATTTCATATTACTTGGATTTTGATTTTTAATAATTAATTTATATAAAGAAAAAAAAGTCTACCTGTTGAACTTAATTGTTTTTTTTTGTTTTGTTTTCTGTTTTTTTTTTTTTTACAGAATATTGCATATAGGGTACTTTATTTCTCTGGATAGGTACATGTATATATAGTGTTTATCAATTCAGGGTTTACTGTTTAGTAATCCCTGAGGAAAGAGGAAATCCGGTCTGCTGTCACATTGACAGCTTTTACTTGTTACATTGTTGAAACAAGAAAATGATATTAAATTATCATTGGGTCATGACCTTCACCTTTTCAAGGTCATTTCTAACCAGTCAATGTTTACAGTAGTTCTAAATCATCATTAACGGTTCTTCGGGACCAATAACTTGAAACCAAATATTGCCTCAAAGAAATATGATCGTTATAAGCAATGTTCCTAAATCTGAAATTGATCAGGTGTGACTCACCAAGACATTATGCTCAGACAATTATCCATGTCTGAGGTCAAGGTTACTGCTATTCCATTAACACCATTACGCATTCTGAGATTATATAACTGGCATGGCATTATAGATACTCTTTAATAATATTTTGCTTGTTATATACAATGTACTATACAAATTAATTTCCTTGACTTACCCTACTTGATTTTTAATACTTTAATATTTTTTTATTTTATTTAAAATGCATGTTATTAATAGATGTCTATTGTATTATATATATTTAAATAATTTATTTAATTTTATACATTTTAAGGTATTCTTTTATGAAGTACATATAATGTTTGTAATATTTATTTTTCGGTTCAGGAACTTTGTGCATTCATTGTCTAATATACATTTACTGGTGTATGTTAATCGTTACAGCATTATTATAGCTATTAGATTGAAATAAAAAAAATTCACACAAGTATTATTTTTTGAATTGTACATACTGTTTGACTTCTATACATCAAGGCACATGTACCCAACATTACTTGTATTCATTAATTTTTTTGTAATGAAAAATATACTCCTAACCCTATTATACACAATACATGTTTGTAATATTAAGTAAGGGGGAGGGTATATTTTTCATTGTGAGAAAATAAATACCAGGTGCCTGTGGTAAACTTGTACATGCATTGAATGTTTCACAGAAAAATGGCATAGATTGGGGCGTCATCATGGGTGAAGAGGTCATGGTTTTACAGAACTTTAGGGTGATTTTGTTACCAACTGTCTCATTGCACATGGTTCTTGCAAAAAAGATTTTATAAACATTTTTTCTCATTCGACCTGTATCTACATGTCCATGTAGATTTTTTTTTAAAAATCACTCCCACAAAAAAGAAAATAATTTCTATATGACAGAAATAGAATTTATACAAAGTCAAATTTATGAACAAAGTACAAATTGAATGGCTCAAACTAATTTCTCTTCAGTTCTCTCCCCTTTCTTCCTTAAAATTTTGATTCTGTTGTTCATGACTTGGCACTGAGAAGTCTAACACATGTTGAAGAAACTCATTTTGGCTCCACTGGAATCCTACAAAGGAATCTCCAACACTACGATTAAATTTTGCCTCCTTTTTACAAAGTTGTAGGACCTCCTCTTCACTGAGACAACCACAGTCCTTCAGTTTGACAGAGATCTGTCCCACAGATTTTCCACCATTCATGACTAGTTTCACTTTCACCATCATATTGGTGTCAACAGATGGCCATCTTTGGTCGAAGATGCTCTTGTGCTGTAAATAATAAACAAACAGATATAAAGAGAAACATCTTTAAGGTGTCTCTGAAATCCGAAAATATACACTTTAATCCAAAACCATAATAGTTTAGTTAAGAGTGGTTGTACTGTACATTTTCAAATAAATCAAATATTTTAGAGAACAACAGAAGAGCAAGGCTAAAAAAAAAAGACTACTGGGTAGTTTATTCATATATTATACACAGCCAAGACAAAGAATATTACCAGTAATTTCCATAACAACCAACAAAATTAAAGTATTGTTTCTCAGCCACTGCAGCATTACATCAACTGCTTCCACATTTATTAGTCTTATTTCCATATTGAAAAGGAGAATGACTCAATAGCAATTTTTGATAAGTTAAAATATTGTTATACCCCTCCTCTGCATATTTTTTCAATGAAAAATATAATACCTGCCTACCACAACAAATTTCGAAACCCATGGTTCGAAAATCAATGCCCTTTTTTGGACAAAATAAGATTTTTTTTTTAAATACTGTAAGGTTCTGATCAAGCTTACCCATTGGTAGTCCTTGCTTCTCGCCACACTACTCAACCCTGCCCACAGCTCCTCTGCAAAACTAGGGGCGAACGGGGCGATCATAATTATCATGTCTGCCAGACACTTCTCATACTCTTTGCTGACATGTTTAGCTCCATCTGGCACACCCTGAAGGAGGAAAGAAAAAATAACTTATGATGGGTATGGTTGAATGCTCAAGATTAAGGTTACAATCATTATGGTCAAGATTAAAAAAGAAGTTCTTATCATGATAATAATTAATTCAATTGAACTGTATAATCTTAATCACTGATGAGCACTATGTTTTATTTTTGAATAATGTAAAATCAATTAATATTCATTAAATTATACATCTGTTTTTTTGTTACCTTTATCTTCTTCATGAAGTCAAATAGAAGAGTCATAACAATGCTAGTGTTGAAGAGGGTCTCCAGTGATATTGTAACCTGCCAGTGAAATTGTATTGAAAGTTTAGGGAAACAAATATTAAATTGTCCCATTTAATCAAAATTTAAAAGAAGTGATATACATTCAGGTAAGAGTTTTGCCACGCAAAAACTCCTTAGCACAATTAATATTCCATAGGATGCAACCACGTAATTTGAAATGGCAAAACTTCAGGGTTTCTTAAAAATGTTGATTCTAAACTTAATATGATCTTAAAAATATTCAAGTAAACTTTCACCTCATGTATCAAGTGGTTTCTATCCTGAAATAGAGCATTCTCAATCTTAGTGAGTTTCTTTGGATCCATTTCTGAAGATTTTGGATCCTTTGCGAGCTCTATGTATGTAGTAATGGTGCTCCAGACACGCCCCTGCCAGCGGGTGATGTTCACAAATGCTGAAATAGTACCAATAGGAGTAAAGAACAATGTCGTAAACCTCCTTGAGAGGAAAAAGTCCTTAGAAAAGGGAAGTAACTGATATAATACAACTGAATCTGACCTTTTGCCTTAATTTGCAGAGAATTAGAATCTAAATGTGGATCATGACAAATGTACATGTATTACCTTGCTCTGACCACTCTCTGTTGGCTTTTGGAGGAACCGTTCCTAAGATGGCCAGTCTGGTCGCATCCACTCCGTACTGGTCTATTACATCCTTCAAAAAAAATAAACCAATTCATGCTGGTCTAAAATCATACACCCAAGGTATCATATAATACATCTTGCTCATAAACTCAACATTATACATAAAGGCTTTAAAAAAATCAACCTTAAGCTTTAAGTTAATGAAAGCTTCAAGAGTATGCACCTTTGATATAAAAAGGCCCAAATAAAATGTAATATTTTTTTCTTCCATGTGTGGGACAGCAAACTTTCACACTTTTCTTTTGTATTTGATTGGTGGATTAAAGATAGCAGTACATGTATTATGTGCATTCAATTTTCAGCAAATTGTTATTTGAGTTCATGCCCATTATACCTGAGGATCCACTCCATTGTACTTGGATTTACTCATCTTCTCCCACTGTACCAGTACTTCTTCTCCCGTCCCTTTTTCTACAGGCTTTTCTCCTGTCAAAATATTAATTGAAAAATTTGGTAATAATTAATTGCATGTACATATGTAAACTGTATAAAGGTAAATATTTGCTCCTGTTTTATTATCGCTTCTTTCGCCCTTGTTGTCAAAGGGCAAATTTAAGACTGGGTGAATTTCAATGTTTCAATTTCTCTTCAAACATATTATGTCTGGGCGATTTCAAAACAGGGCAAAACTGTTTGCAAGTGTAGAAGGGCGAAAATTAAATGGGGTGAAAATAACCCTATATACATTATATCTTTGATTTTTTTCACATAGGCATGATATTGACTTGAATGCTAAATGTATTTTAAAACTTCAAAACTATGCCACACCCTTAAGACAAATTGATGCATACACTGGTACCTGAGAAGTCCACTTGATCTTTCCAAAGGTATTTTCCACTTGACTTGACACAATACGATTGACCCATGACCATGCCCTGGGTCAGGAGGTGGATAAATGGCTCCCTGTGCTTCAGCAGACCAGAGTCACACAGGAAGTGATTGAAGAATCGGGCAAAATACAGATGGAGGATGGCTGCAAGATGGAATCAAAAACTTCATTAAAACCTTGCAACCACTGAATTACACTTGAATAGAATCTTTTGAACAAAATAGAAGTCCAAAATGAATTTTTATAGGTGTTATATCATTTTGCATGCTAAAAGAGAGAGAGAGAGAGAGAGAGAGAGAGAGAGAGAGAGAGACTTAGATTTACGTCAGTCATAGAGCTCATGGTTGTATGTGGCCAGGGACATTTAAACAAAGAGAGAGAGAGATAAAGTGAAAGAGAGAAATCAAAGGAAAGAAAGGAGTGAATTAATAAATTAATGCCATTTGCATTGAAAAAGATACCATGCTCTTTTCCTCCAATGTACAGATCTACAGGCATGTACTTGTTAGCTTTGTCCGATGAGAATGGAGCCTCCGTGTTGTGAGCATCCAGATAACGCAGGAAATACCACGAGGAGTCCACAAACGTATCCATTGTGTCTGTCTCTCTCTCTGCTGGGGAGCCACATCTATCCAAAAAATTGATTTTGAAAATTCTTATCAGGTGAAAATGTGTAAAACTGAATATACATATACATGTATCTAATTCATCCTTAAAAATAAGTTGTCTAGTTATTTCATTTCTTTAAACAACAGGTATATGGTAAGGATTTAAGATAAGGTTCTTATTGCCTTAGATTAAAATTTTAGCTATCTCAAGTGTAAAATAATACAAGTGACAGATTTTACTGGGAGATACATGTACAAGTTTATATGCATGTAGATTATTCATTCATTTGGATTAACCTTTGAAATGAATTTAGAAGGTTGACTATGTAGTGACAGTTGAACTTCGATATCTCGAACACTGATATCGTGAATACAAAAGATATGTCAAAGTGATTTGTAAGTTC
Source organism: Magallana gigas (assembly GCF_963853765.1). Lineage (NCBI taxonomy): Eukaryota > Metazoa > Mollusca > Bivalvia > Ostreida > Ostreidae > Magallana > Magallana gigas. The sequence continues at coordinate 21,987,594 of NC_088855.1, forward strand.
CAACTACTTATTTTTTAAGTATCTAACCCTCAATATCTTGATATTCGGATATCTCTAAGTTTTTAAATAGTCCCATGCAGTTCAAGATAACGACATTTGACTGTAATTGTCTTTGGAAACTTACTTGGGACATGTCACTTTGAGCCAGTCAGTGGATTGCTTCAATGGTGAGGATTTCCCTGTGAATTCTGTGATAGCAGGAAGTTTCACTGGCAAATCCTTCAGTGGGACCGGTACTGCCTATGTAAAGACACCATATGCATAAAACAAACTCATTATCAATTTAATAAAATTTTATTAACAGATAGTTACTGTAATATACAAGTGCCAGTCTTTACAAATGATCATTCAATTTATCTGAGAAACCCCCCCTCCCCCCAATTATTACATGATTGCCTATCTGCCTAAGACTGACAAATAATCATAATAGCAAAAATATGAAATACAGTAATGAAGATAATAAAGATTAACATTGTACATGCGCTATAAAGCATACAAACTTTAACATAATGACAACAGGAGCCTTACGTTACAGTTGCTGCAGTGTATGATGGGAATGGGTGTTCCCCAGTATCGCTGTCTGGAGATCAGCCAATCCTTGGAGTCCAGGCTGATCAGGTGACCGCCAATCTTCTTCTCCTGTTTGTACATCGTAAACATCATTTAACATCCTACATTTATAACTTGGCTATTAATCTTTAGATCAACCATATATCCCCCTAAACTTTTTTTTGCAGGTTATAAAAATGCTCTCAAAAAGAGAGTAGTCTTTAAAGAGTCAAAACCAGAATAATGCATGGTATAAGTAAAAGTTCATCTACTCACTTTAGCATACTCCAGTACAGCTTCACGGGCCTCCTCTCTACTGAGTCCAGAAAACTAAGAAATATTAAAACATGAAAAATGTAACTGGCCACACTTTATATGCATGCACACAGATTACATATATGTTAAAGTATATATGCAAAACTGATGCAAGATGGTTTTCTTCTGTTAGAACAGTGCTTGGCCATAAAATAGCTAAAATTAATTATAAGTTTATAAAATACGGCTATTTACCTGTCCAGACTTCACAATATAATTCTCATCAACTACATCATCATAGGAAAACCCCATAGCATCAGCAACTGATTTGTCCTCGTCATTGATGCATGGAATGGCTGAAAATGGAAAATACCATGACTGTATATGATTTTACAGAAAAATTGTGGTGTTTGATATCAAAAGAAATACTATATGGTAAAGAAGAAATATTCTAAAAATCTGTCTGTTTTTCTGTCTCTGTCTGTCTCTCTCCCTCTCTCTCTCTCCATCATACCTAAATGCTCATTGTCAGGTGTGTATGGTATATTCTGAATGTCTGGAGACACGATGATAGGAACTGATTCTCCAGTTAATGGATGAATAGCCTCTATGGACAGTAAAATCTCTGGAATACAAAAAAGAACTTGATTGCATCATTCCCGAGTATCATATGGCTACGGATTTTACTGTATCATTAACACACTAAATATTCTTTGATTAATAGTATAAAGAAATTTACCTTTTTGGACATCTTTCTCTGAGGACTGAAAAAGAAATTTCTGAAATTGGATTCAATATGTCAAGACTTTTCATGATTCAAATTCTAATCTAAATGCAGAGTTATATCCCTTGCATCTGTGATGGTCAGACCGGTTCGAATACCGGCACCAGATAGCTCAGTTGGTAGAGCACCTGAATAGAGATTCAGGGGTCCTGGGTTCGAATTCCGGTCTGGTCTGTCATTATTTCTCCCATCCCATTACATTGGCCAGTGTTTGAAGGGTATATCTATCAATGGTACAGTTAGTACTTGCCTTATGGTACTTTTTATCATTCAGTCTGTGTTTGGTAGGTAGGGCGATATGAGATACTCCATATAGACACTCTGGTGATGTTGTAAAAACTGCTAGGGGATCCAGCCATTCTGTATCTTCTTGCTGCAAAATCGAATTTATTAAATTCAATATCTGGCATGACATAAAGAATTCATTTTTCTCATTTTCTCTTTTATCTTTGTTTCCCCATCTATGAGAACAACAACAATAAATACTATTTTATACACATGATAAACAGTTCATCTGATTCAATCCAACAAGCTTGTTACAGTCCAAATGAACAAAAGAGTATACTGTAACAAATTCAGAACCTCAAGTTAGGTATAAGCATTATGTTGCAATTACATGTACTAAGTTGAAAATTATCCTTTCTTCATTTTGATGGAACTTAGTGACTGAGTGTGAATATAGATCATTTGTAAGAGCTTTCAAACTTTCCTTAATCTTATCATCCAGTATACAGTATTACACGCTTAAAGCAAAATGCCACATATTTTATTCATCATAAACATGGCTTGTGATATCTGACAAGTTTATGACATATCCTAAGATTAGGGAGAATGAAACTGACTACAGTGTAACCTTGTTTAATAACTACTCAGATTTGTACCTTCAATTTGAAATCAATCCTGGTGCCGTCACAGTTGCCTATCCACCGTCTCTGGAGCTTCTTCACGTCCTTCCACAGGTTGTCATCCACTTCAGACAATCCGTCCAACAAGGACTGTAACAGTATCAACAGCTTGATCATATTATAAAAAAATCAGGGTTTTTTTATTGTTTGCCAAAAAGTACAAAAGAATATACAGAAAGATCACACCTGTTCAGGGTGTGTAGAATACAAAAGTTTTGCCTGAACTTATGTACAATGTATATATACAGTGTTTTCAATGATATCTTTGGGCAATAACTTTCTAAATTTTAGCGAAATTCAAGCTATTTGAATTATACAACTTATCACCTTTGCATATGTTGTAGTTTTAATGAACCATTGTCTCAGATATTTCTCTTGAACTTTGGCCCCCGACCTCCAGGAGCAACCTTTCTCATCTATTTGTTCATTGGCTAATACAGTCTGGTCCACAGGGTCCCAGTTTACAACTTCCTGAAAAAGATAATAAAATCCAATCAGACATGTTTATAGCACACATAAGTTTGAAACTAGCTAGGCTTATATGTATTTCATTACAGGAGTGTATTGGGCTTATGACTCATAAAAAGACATATAAACTAAGAATTTACACCTTACTATATGAATATTCACAACTAAAATAACTCATATGAATCAGTATTGACCAGTATTGACAGTTGTTCTGAGAAATCGAAAATTAGCAACTAGCTCATACCTCTCGCTGTTCTACTAGTCCTGCTTCAAACATTTTTAGGAATATAAACTGTGTCCACTTGTAATATTCAGGGTCACAAGTGGCATATTCCTGAAATTGGAAGGAAAGTATTAAATAATTTTTTGTACATGAAATGTTTTTTTGAAAGATGCATGCAAGTTTTATGATACTTTGTAGATATAAATGTAACTTTATGGAGATATTAGTCTATTCTTACTGTATGCCAGTCAAAGCTATAACACATACTATCCAGTTGTTTTCTCATGGCAGATATATTCCTGAATAGGGAGTGAAAAGAATTAAAATTGATTAAACAATTAAAAGTTGAATGTATATATGCATAAAATCATGTACAGTAATTTTTTTAGTCCAAACTTAACTGCAAAACTCAAGAATGCATCAGTTTACCTTCTTGTCCAAACTTCTGGTAGTTCCCCATGCTCGATGGCAGCATTTTCAGCAGGCAGACCAAACGCATCCCAGCCCATGGGATGAATTACCTTTAAAAAGAGTTACAATGATGATAAAAAGCATTCTGTTCATTACACACATTATGTATCAATCTATCAAACCTGCATTCCAACTGTTAATAAGATTTGAAGTTTAAAATTCCAGTTGATATCCATACTTGCAATAAAATATAAGATTATCATGATTACTTACATCTTTGCCATTTAAGCGATGGAAGCGAGCAATGACATCACTGATGCTGTACACCCTGACATGTCCCATGTGGAGTTTACCACTGGGGTAGGGAAACATGGACAAGACATAGAACTTCTCCTGAGAGTCCTGGTGAAAATCATATGCAAACAAAATATACAAGCATAAGATAAAATAATTGTAAACATTTTTTGATGTTTTACAGTAAATTATAACTTTTGTTTGTCTAGACTTGCCAAATCAGTTCCCAACTAATATGTCCTAGCTGTAGCACACATGCAGACATAAATCAAAGGGTAGATATATAGACAAGTACATTCAGGGCTCAACATTTACACCAGTCCAGTACCAGTGAAAAAACCCCCCGATATCTGTACATGCTGATCAACATTCCAGTGAGTTTGGCACTATTCATTACACAAACTTTTTTTTATCATGAATATGCATGAGCACAAAAATTTATATAAAAAGACTGTGGGTTTGCAATGCAATTAATTGAAAATTTGCATTGTTTGTTATTCCATTTAAATATTCTTATTCATACCTGAGTCTTGTTCAAAGACCTCTTATTATTGTTTTCCTGCAGCAGCGGTATCCAATGATTTTCTATTTCAGCTCTAACTTCTGGTGTATATTTTGTTGCATCCTAAAAGTAAAGATCTCTATTTGTATTGGCAATTCTGCTTCAACATCTCATTAAAAAATAAAAAACCAACCTGACGAAGCTGCAGAAGATTATATTGGTGAAATTATAAATATGCTATTGCATATCAGTAACAATTCACAAATCAATATTATGGATCGATCATGTGGTAATAAATTTTTTGAAAAGACTTCCCCTTCAAAGCTCTTCAGATAATGTTTAAATACATCCTGTAGTTGAAAATAAGACTAAGGTATGTACGTACTGGCGGTGTCATACATGTATTTTCAAGATTTTCGTGATATAAATTTATGGTACCAATGGGTGTACTTTTCGACCGCTCGTTATAAATTAAAAAAAAAAATCACTATTTGAAAAACATAAATACCCATTTCCCCGTCTTGCTATAAATAAATCTGCAATCCCTGCTCTTCAAATGTCGGAGCATTGACCATGTGAATTTTTTTCCTCTGTGAACACAAGACATGTTGCAATAAAATTGAGTTCACGATGACCAAAGGTAACATTAATCCCTCATTTCTGTGTATTCAACTGGCATATCAAGTTTTCTAAATTGTGAAACTGTGTTGGTGAGGATCGTACAAAAATCTTCGCTTTTTACCACGAGAATTCAAGTAGGAATAGATGAATGCACGCTAAAATTAAATCGAAACCGAACAGTTGTTTCATTTTCATTCCGGGATACTAGTTCAGATGAAAAAGAAATAACTTGTTACAAACTTTTCGATAGGCTCTTAATATAAATCTGTCTAAATAAATCAATCAATTCGATTTTTTTTTTATAATTTAATGATAAAACAATATCCCATTATATTTATATCGGATTAACAATAGTTGTTTGTTATTGTTTACTGAGCAACGACTATGGTCAGTTTCAAAATAGCTATACAATATTGGACAAAAACCCACAGCGTGATGAGAAATAGATGAATGGATGAAATGAATGAATAACGATCATATGTTTTGCAAATTATTTCCTTTTTTTAAGGTTAACGTGTTATAAAATGGCACCTGTATTTCGACGTTTTTAAAAATCATTTTAGAAAAAAATCAAGAGTGCTAGCTATTACGTCAACAATGCTTATAGTTAAAATTAGACAGATTTAGATTTTTTATGAATTGTTTTGGATTGAAGAAATTTTATCCAAAAGAAGAATTTAATCCAAGTATTTTCATACCGACTCGATTTCTGATCGATACACATTTCGCATGAAAACTTGATTCATTTCAATATATTTACATCCACTAGATATGATTCCTTCTATTTCGTACGGAAATTGTAATCCACAGCTGAAAATGACAAAACTGAAATCTACACGATTTAGTTCTAATCATTCTGTCAAACGGTCGAAATCTTCAGCAACCTGAGAAAAATCACGGACTGCACGAAATAATCATGAAGATTTCAGACTCAAATTCTCATAAAAGGCGATTTGTAAATTTATATAAACCATAAATGCCTTCTTTGGTGATTAATGCGGATTATGAAGGTAGCGGTTATTGCAGACCCCCCCCCCCCCCCCTGCAATATCGCTACCCTCAGATGCTCCATTAATCAACAAAAACAAAATTTTATTGTTTAAATATACACTGAGTATTTGGGGTTTTTTTCCCTTCAAGTTCTTAAGCAAAACAATGATTGTGATTCATTTAAACAATCCGAAATACTTTCTTTGGTGATGTAAATTTATATAAACATAAAATGTTTTTTTTATGACTCATCATGCGGGTTGTCTTCAGATAGTTATTGAAGATGGCGATCATTGCAGAAAAAAATTACGTATGCTCGGTAATGTATTTTTCTGCAATGTCGCTAGTACTTTCAGATCCCGCATGAATAATCAATGCTAAAATCAGAATTCTTTTTTTGTCTACAATGAATAATTAAAGGTTTCATGATTTGCTTGTTCATGTTGATTCGAAAGAAATTGTAGGTTAATACACTTAGAAGATTTTCTGATTGGCTGTTGAATTAACAAAAAAAAAATCAGTATTTCAGTGCTGTACCAATGTACAACTACAACTTTCAGTGTGTTAATTACACTATAGAATTTTTATAAAAAATAATACAATTTACCTTAAATATCTTACATTTTCAATTTTTTCTCAAACGCTTATTGTATTCTAAACATGATAGTCTTTCTTTCAGATTACAAAGGAATGCCATTCAGTTCAGGGTTCCGTTTCTAAAATTGTTTTTAGAAACAGACTATACCCGTGTTTACCTGTGTGACGTCACGATCCACCTGACTGAAGCAGGCAGTTCTACACAAGCGTCTGAGCGGCGAGGAAGTTTTGAAATGTTTTCCTGACAATTGTCAGTTGCAGACGGGTGTATATGTATATATTTGGAATGGATTAGATCAATTGTAAATGAGTGAAGTGTTGTGAGATAAAATTCAAGATGCCGGACGAATCGTAAGTCGTAATTAGCATAATTCATTAATTGTAATCTGCTAATCAAAATAATTCTACTATAAAGATATACTGATTTTGATAATTGTTGTCATGCTTTTATGATCTTGAATTAGAAATGAATGGAGAGCATGCATGCATAGTACATGTATGAAATTTCATATAAAATTTACAGTGATTGTGTTTCTACCTTTCTTTTAATGCAATCTATGAATGGTCACATCATACCAATTATTTAAAATGGCCCATCTCTTATAGACATATAGTATATATGTTTGTGCCATCCTGTAATTGCAGTAATTAGATCACAGTGTGATAGGTTATATTTTCTTTATAGAAGTGTATATATTCATGTTGACAGGCATAGCCTTCATCAATTAATAATTAACATGATTAAAGCATCAATAAAACCATCAACTAAAATATACTTTGATTGATTCTTTAAAGTTTTGACATGATAGGTATCTCACTCTAAATTGTATACATGTACTGTACATGTATATTATAGAAAATAAGTTATAATATAAAACTATACTGAATGCATGCAGGCATTGATCAAAAATTGGATAATGTCCATGTCTGAATCTGTATATATGCTGATCAAATTAAAAAAAAATTGTTAATAACTCGTTATAAAATTTAATGTAGTATGAAGAAAAAAGTGAGAGTGTTGACTTTAATTATCATTTTCTTTTTTTCAGAGTCAAAGTGGCGGTCAGAGTCCGTCCCTTTAATCAAAGGTAATTTGAATAGTTAACAATGTTAATAAAAAATTTCAAGAGCCACCATAGCAGTCAATGCACAGGTTCATTTAAAGCATATGTTTTAGAATTTATTTCTTAGACTAAAATTCTAGCCTTAATGATTTATATTTACATTGTTTTATAACATACCCCAATTTTGTTGATGAAAGCAGCATCTTTTAAAATAAAAAAAATAAATATATATCAGACACCCATGTTTCATTCCAAAAATTTTTATTTTCATTCATTGACAATTTAATATGTAATATTATATACTACATGCGAATTGAGAGCACCAGGCATCCAGCACTTCGATAAGTGAAACAATTCATTTTCTATAGCACAGAATTAAATCATAAGTGAACCTATTTTGTTATGTTCAATGTACCATAAGGATTGATAAAAATATGTATAATTATTAGGGAGAAGGACAGATCAGCCAAGCTTATCATTAAGATGCAAGGACAGATGACCACAATTGCAAATCCAGAGACCCCAAGTGAGTACTATACAGTATTTTAATACAGAATAATTGATGCACACACTTAACATCATTTACATTGATATATATGTTGGAGAATTTACTTAATTTGAACCCTTCCAAAGGCCAATCAAATAACATACATCTTGTTTGGAGTTAAAGGAATTTTATTAATTAAATTTGGTCAGTTTAAAGTAATTAAGATATACCACAAGAGAGCATATGATTTTAATAATATGTTTTTTTATTACTTTCGAAGTATAACTGAAAGAATATGTATATGGTTAAAAGTTAAGCCACAAAATATTTTTGAAATTCACAAAAGAACACTTGCACTCTGTCTCAAAAATAAAAGAAAGGAAGAAGTAAGCATGAAATAGATTCAGCTACCTTTACAGTTTTACTTAGATCTTGATAAACTCAAACAAAACAAATTATCCAAGCATTCTTGATTTTCACAAGGAACATTATATCATGTAGATCAACTTGAAAGGCCATTTATCTAAATAATACATGAGGATTTCTGAACAGGAGATCTCTCTTGGGAAAATTTTATATATTTATCACTAACGTATCCAAGGTACACAAATATCAGCAAAGTAGTATTTAATCTTTATTGAATAAATTGAAGCAAATTTCAGGGGCTCGCTTCCTTGTACGGATTCAACTTTTAATAGAAAACCTCACATACATATCTAAATTACTCTTGTCTAAGGAAAAACCAATAAATGAATTGAAATGAAAAACCAGAAACTTCTGTAATACGTACTGAATTGATTTTTCTTTGATTTGAAAATGGTAAACTTTGTTTTCAGGGCTCTGCAAGAGATGCAATTTAATTAAGAAATCGAACCTGTGGCATTAATGTATTTAGATCTTCATTATCGCCCGATTCATTAACCTGTCACCAATTAAGGCGTCACTGCACAGAAGTGGTGGATATTGTTCGTCGCTATTAATAGGTGTATTGGCTATTGCTGCAAGTTAAAGCATCTTTGGTCCCTTGATGAGTGTCACATCAAAGATGAAGGAGTGAAAACATATCAACATGAATTAATTTGCAATTGATTTTCTGACATACACATGTCAAAATGGATGTAAGGTGGAGAAAGTCAATTGGGTTTTCCCTGTTGTAAACACTTCTAACAAATTGTCTTTAGTTTAACATCCCCCAAAGCCACGTTTTAGGATATCAAATACCCTTTCTGGCGACTTGACCCTTTAAACAGGTACCTATAAGAGGATGAACTAATATTTAGATCGCAAACACAACACTGCGTGGCCTTAAACTCCAAATTCACTTTCTTGATCATACCAGTATTCCTACGTAACATGTACATAGATTTATACTGGTATATTACCAAACTTGAAGGCATTTAGGGGATTTTATTGCTCAGAGCCTATAGCTAACATTGTCCAAATTGCCCTGTTATTTTATCATGTTTGTCAATCATTGGTTAGAAATATTATTTGAATGAAATGCCTATAAATGATACTTCTTTCTTATAGACTGGAAGGTATGAGGGAGAAATCCCAAAGTTTAATAAATCATATTTAAGAATTTTATTTTAATTAACTTTCAAATATAAAGACAAAAAAGTATGCCTCTATAGATTAAATCATTAAAGATGACTACAACATTTTGCAATTATCCTCTTGAGTGATTTACATATGTTTTTGAATGAAAAATCAGGGATGTATATACACATGTACCATTAAGCCTCAGTATCCATGCAGACATTATTATTTTCTTCACTAAGATACAGTATTGAACAGTCCAGGCATAGATATTGATCCTTTTTAATGCTCCCTATAATGAATTCATAATGCTTGCTCTCTGAGCTGAGACTGTGGTTCAGGTGTAACAGGATCAATCGTTCGATTTTTCAGAGTGTTGTGTATTCTGCAAGAGAGTTCGATTAAGCTCTGTATATGGATAAAAGTCCTAAACAAATGGTTTTTTAGTTCATTGATTGCAATTTTAGTACATGTGTAATATGGATGTTTTTTAAAAGTTATCCTATTCCAGGGATATAAATGCAACCGATACATTGTGTGGTTCTAAAGTGGAGTCTCATTTTTACTCTACCAATCAGACCCAACCTTACAGAATTAAAGCAGACCTCAACCAAACTTTGGGTCTGTTTTCTGTGTCTTCATGCTCAGGGTCTGCTTTGGGTCTGCTGTGGTCACCCCAGAGCTGACCCCAAGCAGTACGCCCCCAGGCTGATCCAGAGTGGACATCGAAAGCAGACCCCGATTTCAGAAGTAGACCCTTAAATAAGATAAGAAAAATGATGGGTCTGCACCACACTACAGTGTGTAAAGCGGACCCCAAGAGCTGACCCTGAGTAAACCATAGCAGACTTTGAGGAGACACAAATTTTTAAAAAGTAGACCCAGAGCGGACACAAAGCAGACATGGGGTCAGCTTTTGGGGTTTGCTTTGGTGTAAACGTTGGGTTTTGTCGGGTCGATACTGCATGTGTACATATGGCACTTTTATGATGTACATGTATCTACAATTTATTAATGCCATGTTCTGGTAAGAAAACCTACTTATTCTCCAACAGTGCAGCAAGGTCCTTAAATATGACAGATATATTCCATGCATACATAGTTTGAAATTCTTGTAACCATAAGGTAAATTCTGAAGTCTGATGGTAAGATGATGTGATGACTCTCTCACCATGCTTACCCAAAGCTTCTTATGTACCAGTAAATCACCATTAATAGACACTGTTCTTATTCACTCCTCTACCTATTATCCTTGAAATACAAGTATAATTAAGATACATAAAAAGATATAAAAATAGTTATGTATAAATGACAATGAAAAATAAATTTTCGAGGGTCATTGACTGAATAGGTTTTAAGGTTCTTCGATAAGTTTTGAGGCGTCGTTTATTGACAAATGAGGGAGTTTTATGATCCAGTTTCATAAAATATAGGTCATTGAAACATCAAAGAATGGCTGCCAGGTACTGTGTTTATGCATGTCTCAAGACACATTCACCTGACCCAGGTGTGGGTGTTATAATTTTCGCATGCCATTCAAAATCGGAGATTAAGGTTTAGACACGATTAAAGTATATAAAACTTGTATGCATTTAGATTTACAACAGCTGGAGAGAGAAATCAATCAGATTGTTATCTTAGTTCAAGTTCATTCAAGATCCAGTCTTCATGGGACAACTATAAGCTAATTCAATTTATATTCTAACAATGAATATAAAAATCTAATGTACATATGGGAAATACATTTATATTATCCCTTTGAGCTAGTGTATTAGAGTATAAGACTTTTTTACTGACAAACTTTTTGAGCATCATGTTAATGTCCTATAGGAGTCCTTACTGCTGACTCCCTCCCCCCTCCCCCCCCCCCTCCCCCCCAATGCCCATTTCTCTTATAATATGCTCCTATTTGTAAAATTAGAAACAGTAAAGCAAAACTTTGGGTACTCAGATTGTGTATTACTTATTGAATTGGTTGTTGATTGGTACAATTTTATATTATGATTTGTATAATATATTTTGGCATGCATATAGTGATATAAGTATACATGTCATAAGCAAGTGTCTAAATATGTATATATTTTCTATTTAGACATTAGCAGCATGGTGTGTTGACAATATATACCAAAACGTTATAATTATGATTAATAAATATTTCATAATTTTCATTACAGATGAGGAACCAAAGAGCTTTTCATTTGATTACTCCTACTGGTAAGAGGATTTTTTTTCTAGAGTATAATGAAAAACCTAATCATGTTTCTCTAGAATTTGCTTAACTAGTTCATTATAAGTGAACATATCTCCAATATTTCTATGTTGTTAAAGTACACACTGACATTAATTACTTCATATTATAATGTTGATATTCAAGTGGTATATCATAATCCTAGTATTTAAAAGAAAGAAGAACACTTTAAAGGCAGATCTTATATATATAGCTCTTATAAGACTTTCAATGGGGCTATTGCAAAATGTCCATCAATATTTATGATAGAAATTAACGTGTCCATTGTTCCTGCATTTAAATCTCAAGGGATTGAGAATAGCTGAATTCCCTATTTAATGCTTCACTGAAATTGGTAATGAGGAAAGAAGAGATTAGCTTGTATATGTTGAATTGACCACCTACTGCCATTTTTTGATTGCATTGAAGTCTTGTCATTTCAAATTATCATGAGAGATTTTGCAAAGTTTCTCTTAAAAGAAGGTCAATATATGCTAAAAAATTAAAGAAATAAAAATAATCAAAGTACTGATAGTATTGGTAGGCATTGGGAATGATATATAAAAACCAGAACATGATGACAGACTTGATAAACGTCATTGTTTGGCCATTATGCCAGAGAGAAAAAGAACTGAGGAAATATCATGTGAAATGTCAATAAAATACCCTCATTTATTCATAAATCCAAAACAAAGAAATGCAAAGAATTCATAAAACGATTTTTTACAGAGACTAGCTGCTATAACCTCAAGTTTTGAGCAAAAAACTTGGATTAAGTACATTGCACACACAGAGGTAGTCATAAGTTTGGGCAGATCCAATTTACTACCTTAAATATTTCAGATATATTCATGTTATGTTTATCTAGGTCACACGACGGTTTCCAGGAAAAGAGTGATGGTGTTCTAGAACCTGCAGGCGGGTCTAGCTACGCCAGTCAGAGAAGAGTGTTCGAAGATTTGGGACAAGGTGTCTTAGATAATGCTTTCGAAGGTAATGAACAAAATCTTTTACGTTCGATATGATTAATATATGCAAGCGTACAGTGTCAAATGGCAGAATTTTTAGCTTACTTGTCTCTCTGTGTGTGCATTGCATATCTTGCAACTGACTTCTAAAAAAGCTATGATTATTAGAGGTAGGACAATGCAAAGTCTAAAGCACAAAAAGTCTTAAAGGATTAAATTCTGATTACATAACATCTGACAGTTTAACAGAAAACCAGCACAGTTCCTCACAACATGAATATTGTCATGGCAGAGTTAATGGTCAAAAAGATATTTTATAGATTCTAACCCAATTGCATGTACATCTGTCATCATATTGTTTAAAACCCCCAGAATGACTATAGAAACTTTGAATACTGTGGATGATCGATCATCATTATTTGTGGGGGACCAATGTTCGTGGGTAACCCTTGCCCACAAATTTACATCCCCTGATGAACTTGTATATACAAACATTTGTTTAATATTTATTGAAACTATCCTGAACTTGCTACCAACGAAATTACATCCCAACGAACCAGGAACACAAATAAAAATGATTCCACAGTAAGTGCATGGATCCTATGCATATGCTGTCTATTGGTTGTGTACGTGGCAAATTATTCTGAATTTCAAACACTGTGAGAGAAATTGTTTTTTTTTTAATGCACTCGGTCATCCTTCATCATTGATATTGATTAAAAGACAACCATTTGAATACTCATAAAGAAATTCAAGAGACTACGGATTGATTGAACAAATCTCTTTTTCCCATGCACATTGACATTTTCATGAATGTGTAGGTGTGCCAATTAAAACTTGAGTCTCCATGGTGAAGATCGTTGAAAGGCAACGTTGGCCATTTTCTCACCCATTTAACACCTAGTTATTGTTTTTCTATGCAGAATTTATTCCATTATGCTTTTATGGATGCATGCAATGTAATGATTATCCCTCTTCCCAAAAAAACCTGCATCGTTTTCTTTTAAGATAAGTGAACGTTCTTCCGGAAATGGGCCTGTTTGAAACATTCCCATCGATACTTCGTGATCAAGCAAAAAGTTGTGTACATCTACCACATTTTAGTATATACTTTAAAGCCAAAAGAATTATATATTTATGGGTATTGATAGAAAGAGTAAAAGAAAATACATTTGCACAGCTATACTTGTATTTGCATTATGACTGTAGTCAAAGTCAATATACAGATCATTGATTGCTGGCTTTCATTTTTAAGGATTCTGAGTTTTAAGAGCCAGTAGAGGCTAGTTGTCTGTTCCCTACCACTGTTTCAAATGATCCCTCTTCCTTTCAAAACCTGTCTACATATTGTTACTAAGAGACTAATATCAAATAAATATTTGAAATACCAAAAACTACATGTAATTATACTAGAACAAATAAAAAAATTTTCCTCATGCACTGAGATTTTTTTTTTAAATGTATTCGACATATATTATACACCATATGTGGTGAAGCATGATAGGATTTCATTTTGATTGTTGTGAATCTTTATGATGAACCATCTTTACTAATTGTCATCCACTCAGAATTCAAAGCTTGATTGCCAACAGGATGCATTATTATTTAAAAAGGACATATGATATTTAAAACAGAGAATTTCAATTTTCACTATTTGTACCTCCATTTGAATCTTATAGACAATTCCACTTAATAACAAAACAAAAAAAATCACTCTGATGAATATCAGTATATTTTTTTTAGAATTTTTATTCTTTTGCATTTGTGAAAGTAAAAGCGTCTCATATTTTCCATTACAAACAGTTTTGATATCAAGACTGAATCTGAAGCCATTTCTATAGGGGGAACATTAAATGACCCAGAGTCATTGAATTTCACTCAAAATCAATTCTACGAACAATATTACACTTCAGAACAAATATATATCCATCCATTAGATTCATATCATTTTTTAATATATTATATTGAGAGTAAAAAAATTGTCAATGCATTAAAAAACCCATCCTTCCTGATTGATTTTTTGCCTGATGTACCCAGTAAATGTATCAAATGTTCATCTTTTTGTACATTCTCCTTACCAGGTGGCTATGATATTGCCAAAAAAAAAAAACCAAACATAAAATTACCTGTTAAATGCAAAAAAAGAATTTTTTACATCAAATTCTTTATCTTTTGAAAATATTGACAATGCATGTTGTTTGCTTGTGTCTTACTTTTTGCGAATTAAACTTTTGTAAAAAATATATACAGGCAGAGGCATGTACAAATATTTGGGGTTAGTAAACATGTATAGTCTTTGATGCTAATAAATTGATGGCTCGATCTGGCTAAAGCGTTAAGTGGTTAAGATATATGTGTATATTGATTATTGGTTTCTTTGATGTATTTGTTTTAAATTCTAAAATCTATAGTCCCTCATATAGAATTCAGTTTCAGTGAACTCGTTGTATATCGGCCATTAATAGGTCTAACAAGATTTCCATTACAATTGGCCTTCTTGCACTAGACCCTGAGTGGCTTAATTCTCCCTGTGTTTGGTCCAGATGGGGCAGATGGTCATGAATGTGATGCATGAATCCTGGTTGGTGATCACGAGGATAAAAATTATAAATTTGTCCCACCCTGATAAAGACAATTTTGTTAAAAAAAACTGAACTTTATTTATTTAACAACAAGCAAGCTCTACAATTGATATTAATATCTCTCGTTGACACGGATGTTAGCGCGAGGGGTTCATTGGTGTGGGAAGAAGCTGGAGTTCCTGGAGATAACCCACATGTCCAAGCGGGCGACCACCATACCCTATCACATACAACCACTGTCGATCTGCCCAACAATTTTGTTACATACATTTTAATAGATTTTTACAGATATAATTACATGTATATGGACTGTAATGTCGGACAGCCTTTGCTGGCAACCACTAATAAATTGTAAACATAGGTAGCTGATTTATATATTTTTACAGTTACAGGATAACTCTTATTCTGATTCAGTGCTATGCCAAATTTTCATGGACCTAATAATTTGCTGAATGCAGATGACATCCCTAAAATCCATTCTATATATCTGTAGAACAATTAACATCAATGGAGAATTTGCTTTTAAACTGTTTTAATTCTTATATTACTGCCCCAAAAGTTTAGTCAAATTCAAAAGCTAATAGGTAACTTATGTAGAATAAAAAGTCATAGGTTAATTGATAATCATAAAATTGTAAATCTATTATTCCAAAATTATTGTAAACGCATTATTATTATGCGGATGAGACCTCAAAAAGATTCATTAAACAGAAGTTTTTTTTCTAGAACCTTGATCTGCAGGATACTAATCAATTGGCTTTATCGATATAAAATTTCATTATATCAGCTAGTCGTTGAGAATATGCTGTAATGATGCCTATGTAGACTTACAAGGAATTGTTTAGAATGTTGCTTGGAATCCCACCAATAGTTCGCCTTATACTGGGTGTCAATTCATTGAAAAATTCTCAAATTCTTCTTCTGATTATGCAACAATTTTGAATTATTGAATCTCTCTGTATTTGAAAGTAGTACGTAACTCGATCAATATGTATATACTTACGTAAAAAAATTATACTGTAATTGTCATGTAAACATGTTAGGTGATTGAGATCGACTCATGCAGACAAATTGAGTGAGCTGGTTGTGATGTATCATGTCAAACATCAAATGATTAATCTCCCAGCTCAACTAAATATTATGAGAACATGTTTTTAAAAAGATTAAATCGGGCAGATTATTCAATTTTGATCTGACTCACAACTTTCATTTTCATTTTAATTTTTACTCCCAAAAATCAGCCTAAAGGAACATTTTGTTGGTTATATATATCACACACTGAAAATGTAATTCCCGTTCAGAGGACAGGAGTATTGAATTGTCTCCAATTCGGGACATCCATTATAGTCGAAGTATTTAAAGTTGCATGCATTGTACCCAGGGGAAACACGGATGTCATTTGATTTCGTAACCACATTATTTATTGATAGATAGAAACTAGCTATGTCCGTTAAAGCTTCCCTGCGTGATTTATTGTTTCAAAACAGCACCATGCAGCACTTCCTCGTTTGACTCTAACATTAAGTACGGTACATTTATATTCTGTCTGCAGTTAAAAGTTGAATACCCGGTAAACATGCAGAGAAATTCCATTGATTTAATTCAGTCAGTCAAACTACAATCTGGAATTTATTGGGGGGGGGGGGGGGGGGCAGTAAAATAATGTGAAAATGGACATATAACAATTGTTGAAGTACATGCAGTACATATGTTCTTATCTAGAAATACATGTAGAAGTTTTCCATGATGTAAAATAAGATTTTCAAAAGAAGACTTCTCTTTTTTGTTTTGTTTTAATACATTGTGAATAAAATCATATAATTACCGGTATGTCATGCAAGTTGGATTCAATGGTTATAAAGATTCAATAAGTTGAAAAAGTTGAAATTTTGGCCTTGAACTTGAATGCATGCATGCATTTAAATGTCATTAAATTCTTTTAAAAGTTATAATGACACATATTCAATTTCACATTATTATCATTTAGAGCAAAGAGATAAGGGATCTTGTTAGTTCTTCTGGTATTTCAAAGCATGCACATGCAGGTTCTTGTGTAAAATTCTCGATCATACCAACAGATCTACAGATCTATATACATGCATATGTACTGAGCTCTTCCCACTCCCATACCTGGCAAAAATAAAATGAGAAATATCAGTAAATATTTATCATGTAGTTATTTGAAGATAGTCCATTTTTTTACATTGAATTCAAAGAAATCAAAGATATATAATTCAGCAGGACTGGTGGCCAGATGCAGTTTTTAAAATTAGTCTTTGCAGTGAAATTTTGCATTGATTACTAATTGTCATTGCGAAGTAATTTTGTGCAAAAACATTCTATTCAAGTGTTCAGCCACTTAAATTTGTAACAAAAATGCTTTTCAAATATACTGTGAACCAAAACACTGAGCAAATTAATTCAATTAATGCTTTTATGTGTAGAAAAATTATAAGTATTTCAATCAATTATTGACTTCTGAATTATGTTGTAAAAGGTTCAAGAATTAAGCGTGTTCAATTTGTTCCTCAGTATGTAATTGTTTCTTGCGAATGAAATGCTTCAAATTAAACTCTCTCTGGCAGATGTCAATCAATTGATATCTTTAAATGTGAAATTTTAGAAATGATATCATAATTTAAGATTGCATGATCACCCATATCAAATGCACACTAAATTAATGACAAGTGTTTTGGACCAATTCTGTGTAATAACAAAAATTAGGATTTATAGTTTACATTGTGTATAATAAAGTAATACCTGGTAGTCTGTGATTGAATCAATGAATTCGTACTTGAGTGCATGCATTTATCTAGTGAAAATCTACTGTTTGTGTCAGGAGAAATAAATATTGCATGAACTGTACGATGTAATCAATTTGTATAACGAATATATACGTGGGTAACCAGGCACTGACATGCAGACAGGTGTAGAAAGGAAGTTCAATACAATGTAGATCAAGAGGAACTAAACTGTCTTAAGTTTATTTGAGAAGAGTTTCAGGGGCAACATTATTGGTCTTGCTGTCTGACATTGATCAATGATTTGTTTTATTTGATTATCTCTGTCTCGTGCAGTTTCTCTCTCTCTCTCTCTCTCTCTCTCTCTCTCTCTCGTAAATATAAACACCAACCAAATGAATTCATACTATTTATTGATAGTAAGATATAGATTGAAGAAGTTTTCCTGCAAATCAAATTAATAAGATGTTCATTTATTTAGCCAAGCTCTTAATTGTAACAAGTATAAGATTTTATCCATAATGATACTCTGTTCATAAAAATATAATGTTTTCTTTTAAATATGTATGCATATTATACAGGCCAGTATTATTCTTCAAGTGTGTATCAATATTTGAATGTACAAAAGCCAGTGTAAATTTATCTCCAATTGCAAATTTCTTTTTTTGTTCAATTATATTGAGTATAGGAAATAAGATCTGAACTTTTTGAAAAAAGTTTACACAAGCATTCAACACTAGATTGTTCTACAAACAAAAGGTGTTAGAAAGTCGATACCTAGCTATCGCATTAGAATTGAATGATAAAGTAACGATACAAAACATTTATCTTTGTGCACATTCAATGACAAGGAACTAGAATGCAAGCATACAGCTATAAATCTTTGTACAATTGTAGTGAATTTCCTACATGCGCCAAGAAATTCTTTAATTATGAATTGTAATATTATGATTATTAATTTTTCTTACATGTATTGAATTTATATGTACTAGCTAGTTTATGTACATATCATTTGAATAATAATTAGGTCAATATATTGGAACCATGCAAATTTTTCCTGGAACTTATAATAAAGGTTCTTTTAGCAGGTCAAGGTTTAAGGTCATTGTATTTTTAATCTTTGTATGTATGAAAATTATCCTGTGTATATTTGATGTATCATGTATGTTTGTGTGGTATTTGACAATGTATTCAGTTTATCTATACCTATTATTTTCAACATCTGCATCGATTTGAGGGCTATTTGCTAACTATAAGGAAAAAAAAATTTAAAATCTTGCATGAGAATCTTGTTGGTTCTCAAATTGATTTATGATGTTATGCTGCCCCCAAAAAAGTAAAAATATATCAGTCATTTTTCATTCCATCCAATATAATTTAGATCAATTTTATGCAATATCTAATTGAAATTTCCTTCTCTCCTACCTACAGGATATAACTGCTCCTTGTTTGCCTATGGACAGACAGGATCTGGAAAGTCCTACTCTATGGTTGGATATGGACAAAACAAGTTTGTATTAGTTCCTCTTTTATTTTTAGCATATATGATGTTATTTTTTAAAATGAACTTTACTGGTTATTATTATTTGAAAGTAATCTTAACTGGTAGTTCATTCGAAATTTTACTTGACATGTCTATTATTTTCTGACTAGGGGCTAGCTGTTATAAATTGTTATATATTTTATTAATTAAAATAATATATTATAAAATTAAAAATTTGTATAATTTTAATAGGGGTATTGTACCAATCACCTGTGATGAAATGTTCAAGACGATGGACAAAAATGCAGACCCAAATAAGGTGGGTATAAATTAACATACAGAAAATAATGGTTAAAAAAGGTGTCCATACTATTTGGAAAACTAGGTGACTTTTGTATTTATAATAATATCTCTCATTTGTATCACAATTATATCTAACTCTTAATCTAGATAAGTAGATTGATGCAATAAAAAGATGCTTTAACTCAGATGCTAGGTCATTGAATAGGTTATTTAGGCAAAGTTGTTTAACCTCATTGAGGACCTGGCTGAGCTTTAGTACTATTAAAAGCGTATACTACTAGAATACCTTGTACATGTATGCAGAACACATTTTGACATTTGCACGTTTATAGTATGATGAATTTGTAGTCTTTTGGTTGTTAATTTTAGCTAAATAACGAAATAAATTTACATGTATTTTGTTTAAGTGGATTAATTGTCGTCAATGATCGATATACCTTTATATTGTTTAATTTGTTGATAATCTTCTATAAATTTTTTTCTAGAGATTTGAGGTGACATTTTCTATGTTAGAAATATACAATGAACAAGTGCGGGATTTATTATCCAAAGACAATCCTAAAGGCGGACTGAATGTGAGGCAGAACCCAAAGCTGGGCCTGTTCTATGTGGAGAATCTTAAACGTGTTCCCGTGGGAAGCTATGCTGAAATTGAGAAGAGAACGGATCAGGGTAGGGATTAATGCATACATTGATGTACATTATATTATGATTATGAAAAAAAACTGTAATGAATAGGCACGTCTCTAAAATGGAAATTAAGAAGAAATCATAAGGGAAGGACAAGTCTAACTATTCTTCTGAGTTTGCATTAGTGATCACAAAGATTCGTGTAATTTTATTTAAATTGAATTTTAGTTTTAAATTTAAATATGAATGCATAGAATTTCAACATACCTTGCCATATGAAATTTCCTTTAGCTTGGTAATTCTATATATAAGAAATGATTGTTAATTTAATTTATTAATTTCCCAGTAAAGTTTTCTCCCATATGACATTGTCTTTGAGTCTTAATTCCTTAACAAATGAAAAAAACTTAGTTAAATATTCGATGTTTAAGTTATCAGATTCTTATTGCTACTGATTTCTTTGCGAAAACAAATCCATTAAGAGTTAAGGAATTTGGAATTATGTTTATATTGTATCAATTCCCCCATAGGAACGGCCAGTCGTACTGTGGCCTCCACCAACATGAACGCCACCAGCAGTAGAGCCCACACAGTGGTCACCATTACGTTCGACCAGATCATCAAAAGTGAATCGGGGTCCGAAACCAAGAAGAGTAGTGTGATGAACCTGGTGGATTTGGCTGGATCCGAGAGAGCAGACAGCACGGGGGCCACGGGAGACCGACTCAAAGAGGGCGCTAATATCAATAAGTCTCTGTCTGCCCTCGGAAATGTCATCTCTGTAAGCTTTGTATATATATTAGCTAAGTACCACGGTACACTGTTTGTCAATTTGACTTTGAAGCAGACTCAATGTGTAAAATTTGCAACAACAATTCAGATGCTTGAAAGAAGTGTGTGTGGTATGCAATGTATTTGTAATGGAACTGAACAGTTTTTATAACTATTTCTTTAACAGTGTTTTTTTCAAATTTCTTTAATCATTTGGTACATGTATTTTGCATGTATGAACTCTTTTAATTTGTGATTCATTGAAAACAGGATTAATATTTCAATTGTAGAATGGATATAATGGTAGAATTTTTCTTGTTATAGGCTCTTGCAGATTTATCCATGGGAACAAAAAAGAAGATTATGGTCCCTTACAGAGATTCTGTTCTAACCAAACTGTTGCAGAATGCCTTGGGAGGCAACAGGTAACAACACCCCCCCCCCCCCAACACCTCCCGCCCCACACACACACAAACTCATGATACTTTTATGTGTCACAGTAGATTTAATAACCATAGAGATCCAGTTTATTGTAATAATTGATAAGTTAGCAATATCCTGTGCAATAGCTGTAATTGACTTGGAAATAATTTTGTCCAGATATAAAGCAACAACAACAACAAAAAATAAATAAATGGGAAAGTGACTTATCTTAAAGATTTTACCATCTGGATTTCTTTATCATAAATGTATATCCAATATTCAGTATCACATTCTAAGAGTTGTATAGGGAAGTGAAATGCAATCTTGTAAACCCATCATCTAAACCTCTCTTTTGTCTTTTTTTTTACAGCAAAACCATTATGATTGCTGCGCTTTCACCAGCTGATATAAACTACGACGAAACCCTGTCCACCCTCAGATATGCAGACAGAGCAAAGAAAATCAAAAACAAAGCTGTAGTCAATGAGAACCCACTGGACAAACTCATCAGGGAACTCAAGGTGAGAATCAACTCAACAAACTCATCAGAGAACTCATGGTGATATAGTCAGAGTGACGTCAACTGCATAGGACATGTACTGTAACCCAATTAACTTATGTTCTTGTGTGCAAGAAAAAAATCTGTGCACTCTGCAAGAAATACCTCATTTTGACAAATATTTGCAAGCCAGTGAATTCTTCTACCTTTTTAGTGTTTAAAAATATATAACAGCTTGATTTACTGTTTATTAAGATCAAAGGTTGGACATAATTTGCTATCTTTACTCAAATCTATTAGCTTTAACCAGAACCCTCTTCCAAATGTAGGTGTATCAAAATCCAATGGCTTTATTCCTTTTCTCTTAGAGTGGATCATGATCCTAATTATTAATATGAAATATTTTTTTATCCCGTGTTATCTGCATGAAGCTAAACATGCAGGAGTCCTTAATTGTGTAATGATTTTAACATAATTTTTTTAAAGAAATGTGAAGTATGATTTACATGTTATATTGATTAATCCTTAAACTAATTTTGACTCTACCTGTAGGAAGAGAATGAGAGATTGAAGAAAGCCATGGAGGGTGGAGGTGTGGTGATGCAGGAGGGAGCGGGACTTACTCCTGAAGGTCAGTTTATGATCTTTGTCAATTAGAATCTTAATCAGAGCTACATGGGAGCATTCATTAATTTGATCAGAATATCTTATATGGGTCTTATTTTCTGATGTCAAAAATTACAATTGAAATCTTTTTTTTTTTGGGGGGGGGGTATCAGAAATGGTTTTCTGATATCTGATATCAAGAAATAGAATTTCTGATAACAAAAATTTTTATATCAATATGATTTCTTGATATAATATAATCATTTCTGATGTCAAAATTTAAATTTCTAATTAATTTGTGATATAAAGAATTATTATGTAATATCAAAATGAAATATTGATATCAGGGATATTTTGTTGATATCAGCATTAAAAAGGCATCACAGAAATGCTGTTTAATTTCTTGAAGAAAAATTCATATTCCTGTAACAAAATAGTAGTCGTTTTTCAGCTACCAAACTTGGTAAGCCTGAAGTTTTTGAGCTTACCATTCTTTTGTGCATAGTGAAAAATTCTTTCACCATGATTTTTGAACTGCAACAAAGTTGTCATTTTCAGACCCTACAAGGAGTCAAAAAGTGACCCCAGTGCACATTGGGTGTGTAATAATACAAGTGGAATGTTGTGCCATTCACTTCAACTTTTTTGAGAAAATTTAGCACCCATGAGTTCAATTATAGATTGAAACTCCAATAGACAAGTTTCATCAACTCATAAAATTGGAAGTACTCAATATATTTTAGATAAAACGCTTCATACTTCTTTTTTAATATATGAAGTTAAGCATCTTTTTAAATCTCAAATGTTATATCAAATATATCCTTTTTTCATTCAATTTTTTTTTAAAGTTTTGAAAACATTAAAAAAAAAAAAAAAAGGTCACTGTTTGCTTATGTTTTTGTACAACTTCACGAGAT
Organism: Magallana gigas; assembly: GCF_963853765.1. NCBI lineage: Eukaryota > Metazoa > Mollusca > Bivalvia > Ostreida > Ostreidae > Magallana > Magallana gigas. The sequence continues at coordinate 22,011,433 of NC_088855.1, forward strand.
GAATCTAATTCTAAGAGTCCATTGATCTTACAGTACTTAAAAAAATAAGATAGAAATAACATTTATTTGAATTTCTAGTATTTCCTTCAAATGAAGTATAAGAACTGGAGGCCCAAAGCCTTACCTACATGTGACACAAAGGATTGCTTAAAGACTATATAGCGTTAACAATCTGATTCTTCTTCATCTTAAACACGAGATCTTTTTGACTGAAAGTTGTAAACCCACTAATTTTTACATCTGTTGAAGTAGATTTTATTTCACTGTTCTTTACATCAATGAATTAAATTGAGATAATTAAGATAGCCTGAATGTTTTATCAAGAGGTTTTTTCTGTATTTTTTATTTGATAGAGCTGGATAAAATGCGTAAACAGATGGAAGAAGATATCCGTGCTCAGTTAATGGCAAATCAAGCAATGATTGCAGAGAACGCTCAGAGCTGGGACGATAAGGTCTGTTCCTCAAATGTTAAATTTACTTTAACAAAAAAAACAATTGACATGCAGTGATTCCTGTAGAGTTTTATAGGAGTCGATCAACATCAATTAAAGTGAAATTTTGACATAGAATTTTCATTCAACTTTACAACTAACCCAAAATAATGATATTTGCAAGTATATTTTTTTGTTAATTTTTTTATGTATTAATAAATTTCATTTGAAGTTTTTCATATCAGATATTTATGATGAAATCTCTGTTGTAAAATCTATGTACTATTCATCAGACCAAGATCTCAATCCTGAAACTCCACTAGATTTCAGTAGTTTTAACATACTGCTGAACCTTGAGTGTTGTCAACATGCAGTAGATCAACTTTTTTAAAATGTTGACTCAATTTTTTAAATTTTTGGTACCAAGCTTGCAGAGGCCAGGACTGAGACAGAGAAAATTGACGTCGGAGGAGCAGATAACAGCAGAAAGAGTAAAGAGGCCTACCTGATCAATCTAAATGAGGACCCCATGTTGTCGGGGGTCATATGTCACTTCCTGAACAGTGGGGAGACCAGTGTAGGGAGGAAGGATGCTAGCCCTGTCCCTAACATCTGTCTTAGTGGTCTTAGGTCAGTGAGTTTGATGATGAGTGTAAAGACTGCGCGGTCTCTGAGAGTCACTGTTTTAGACAGTAAGACCATGATCTAAAATTAAGACAAGCCTGTTTGCATTCTTAAACTGCAGAGTTAATGTAAGTAAATTATCAATTTTTTTTACATCATGATGGTTACTTATTAGCCTTAAAGGGAAAGGACTCTCAAATAGCATTTTCTCCCTTGTGTTCTAATGTATGGAGCCTTTTTATTATTAAAAGCAAAGTTTTATCAGATTGCATATACCCGATAGTTCATATTTCAACAACTGATAACTATATATATTCAGTTATTAAAAATAAACTTACATACATGTAAGAGTATACATTTTTGCATCTCCTATTCACTAATGAATTATTACCATTTTCTTTCAAACAGTATACAGAAGCAACATGCAGTAATCTTTAACAAGAAAGGAGTGATAGAAATAGAGTCTGTGTCAGGAAGTGGGTCTAAGACCAAAATCAATGGGATACCCCTCACTGGCAGGAAAGCACTCTGTCACAAGGACAGAATTCTGTTTGGTACGAAAAGACAATCTGTTCAGTTATTGCATGAACATATTTGGAAGAAATTTTGTCATTGAAAAAAAAATGTAAAAAATTGTATGCATGTATAAACATGATTCCTGCACTGGCACAAAAAAGTACAGTATAATATCATGTTATTTTGGTGCCTTCTCCAGGATCCAACCACATGTATGTTCTGATGAACCCACTGAAACCTGAAACTGCAGACAACAGTCTTCCGAAAGAGATAACGTGGGAGTATGCACAGAAAGAAATTGCCCAGGTCAAGGGATTTGCCACAGGCTCAGCTGGTCTAAGCAAAGGTAACACTAACAGACCTAAGCAAAATTTATATCCCCTAGTTACTTTTCGGTATAAAGATTGAATCTATAACTGTAACAGTGGGATTTTTATTAATCCATCACAGTTAGTATTGTGTCTATGAAATTGAGCTATTATGATACTCAAATGGGACTTAACAATAATAGTGATTTACTTGTCACATGGAAAATAACTCAAATAAAGTGATTTTTTGGGATTTGGAGCGGATGCTGTTTATTAGTAGATGAAATGAAGGTTTAATTATGCTTTCATATTTCAGAACAACAAATTGTTCAAGAGCAGGTTCTTGAAATCCTCCCCATGGTATCTGAGGTGAATGCAGTGTCGGAAGAACTTAACAAACAGAAATCGTTTGAGGTCGTACTAATATCAGCAGCAGCCCAGGAAGGAGGGGACATAACTCAATCACATGCTTCAAAGTATGTATATCAACTATTATACTGCTCATCTTTTATTTATATTGATGTTTAGAAGTACTGATAAGTGTGTCTTCAATTATGAATTGCTACATTTTTAAGGATATGATGCTTTCAGTATAGATATTTATAGTGGACTATGTTGTCATGTTTTGCAAGAGAAAAATTTCCTTTATTGATTATTTTTATAATACAACTCGACACCCCCCCCCCCCCCCCCCCCCCCCCCCCCCCGAAATGATTATTATAGTGAAGAATAACAAAAGAATTTTGCACTTATCTGAATGAAATTTATTTGTCAGTATATATAAATGATTATCTTGAATTATGATCTATAATCAAGGGTAAATTTTCACTTAGTCTATGATTGTTGGTGGCATCATTGATAAAGATGTCTTTTATTTCAGTTGGACATCTAAGTATGGAGGCTTGAATGTGTTTTCAATTTTATAATCTTGTCTGAATTGCAGTCTTTAAAAAAAAAACACTTGCACAAATTGAATTTGTTTGAAATCTGTACATTGTCTATAAATCAATCACACACATTCACTAATTTTCTGTGACACAATACAATACACTTTGATGTTTACTCAATAGCTTTATACACATGTTTCTTAAATCTGAATATAATAATCATTTTCATTGTGACATTAATTTCATTCTTTTGGTAGTTTATGATAAAGATTAAAGTCATTCATTGAAACATCTAGTATGTGATCGAGGAAAATAATTAATGTTTTAATACAATATTTTTTTATTTGCATGCAAGTTATTAATTTAGTAAAGTAAATAAGCTGACAAAAAATGTTTTAAAATGTTCACTATCTTTATCTAAAACTGTTTTTAAAAAATCAATTAAGACTATGTAGAGGCACAGGTATATGATTATGTATTTCTTAATCTTCTTCTAATTTGGCTTATATATTTGTGCCATGAATTTTAAGAAGTAAAGGACTAGTACATATAACTAGGTAAATTATTTTGTTGTACATATTTGTCATTAGAATTCTCAAAACACTTGCATAGAATCCTATCCATTCAAGATTAAAATTGATGCATGCATAATTGAATTTCAGTGAATACTTATAATTTTTGTTAATTTGATATTTTCTTAAATTAATTGCATGTAAATTTTTGATGTAAGATTCCTCTTCGTAAATTGAATCAATGACATATTTTTAGTACTGAATGCATAAATATACATGTATCATGCATGTATATCACTGATGACTTAAATATTTCTAATGTTGTGAAGTGATTTGGTGTTGTAAGTATAATGGCCTGGAGACTGCTATTTAAAATGCTGGCTTCAAAATGCTGACTTTAAAATTAAAGGTAAATGTTTTCTGCATGCTACTCTGGTAAACAGTGACCAAGGAGATAAAAGGTGTGTAATGATATGGACTCAAGTTGCTGTGATAGATCTAAACCAATCAGCTTCTCAGAATGTATTTATCTAGCCAATCAGATCTCTTGTACAAAAAAATCAATGAATATGATGTTTATAGCCAATCAGAATTGTCTGTGAGCTGTCTTGTGAATTAGCCAACCCAGTGTTGCTTTTATGTGCAATTTAGCCAATCAGATCTGCTATGGTTTAATAGCCAATTAATTCACCTATGTATAAGAGTGCATTTTTTTCTTTTGCTATTTTAGCCTATGTCTAAATAGGAAGCCAGCTTTCCAGATTTTACTTTGATAAGCCTTCCTGCAAATGTTGCTTTGACATGATTTATAGATTATTTGCATTTTGCATAAACAGATGTAAGATACAATTTCTGTATTATGGTCAAGTGAGTTTGATTTAATTGTTGTTTGATCCTCATTGCATTTCTTTTGAGTGACCAGGGTGCAGTTGGTCTTTATCATTTCACACCTGAGTTTATTTCAAGTTGCATACCATCTCTCTCTAAATTCGTGTGTTAAGTGTGATCATTGTTTAGACCATGTATTTTTTTTCCTGATGAAAGGTACAATTGAAAGTCATGCTTTGTTAGCTGATATCTAGACAATTGGAAATACCTGTATTAATATAATATATCATGACATCGGGTTTCTACTGCCACAACTCTATTTTCTTCGAAATAGAAAATCATTTTATTGTGTATATTTAGTACATAAATCTTTGAAATCAAATCATAATAAGTGATTTATAAAAAATAATATTAATCAGTAGGGACAGTAGTTTGGATATCAAGCAAGACTTCATTTGATCTCTGAGTTTCCCTGGAAACTTTATTATGTCAGGTATATAGTTGGCATTGATTTTATTCAATTTGAACAAGTTTTAACTTAAACAGTTTACAGCCATATTTTAAAAATATTGGTTTACTTATTTAAATTAATCAAGAGATAACCCCTCACTGGATTAGAATCACGAGGCACATTTGAGGAATAATTGTATGGTTGTTAAGGATTTTTGCAAAGCAGAATTTAAGCTTGCTAGATGTAATATATATTGTATTAGCCACAATTTTTTTTTCAAATAATCATAACTTTTATAATTTTGGATTTATGTGTATATTATTACTTGTACATATGAATCACTTAAATCATCTAAAAAAAATTTACTTATAGAAGTTAAGATTATTATAATTCTTTTCAAATCATTTCATTTACCATTCAGATATAAAATATATGTTGTACAAGTATATTCTTGAAGATTGTTTCAAACCAAGAAATTTAAATGAATGTTCAATACTTGTCATCTTCTTAGCCATTCATTATTGAAAATGGTAGCTATATAGATCAAATTCTCTCTTCATTTATTTCCTCCATAAATTACTAAGGAGGTAGCCAATTATTTCCCTATGTTACAAGAAAAGTAAATGCTGATCTTTTATATCAGCATGAAAAAAAGTATATATATTGTAAGATACTATTGACTTCATTGTTTTTTTTTCTCCCAGAGTGACAGTCAAAATGAAGAATCTACTGAATGGAAATACATGGCTATGGGAGAGAGGGAAGTTCATAACCAGGCGATACCTGATACAGGTGTTTAGATCTTCTTTGTCTTTAAATTTTTCTTTTGAAAAATTAGTATTAGAAATTAAAGAGAGTAGAGTGGAGAAAAGAGAAAGGAGAGGTCCATCACTTTTCCTTTTACAACTTACTTTAAAGTTGAGATAATTCTTGTATTTAACACCATTGGTATTAGGACCTTCTCAAGTTGATTTTATTAAAATAAGTTAAGAATTTAACTTAATAATTTCTTGATTATATTCAGGAGTTATACCAAAAGTTTCTGGATGGGGAGAATATTTCAAACATCCCCAAGGAACAGGACCCTTTCTGGGAGCCCACTGAAGACGTCCTGATCGGAACGTCCAACCTGTTCCTCCAATCCCTGTCTTATTGCCTGGACTTTGAGGACACCCTCAACATCTCTGACTACAAAGGTCAAGAGGAAGGTCATTTGAAGGTCAAACTTGAGCCCTGTGACAACAAGGGGAAGCCTATTGATGAGGAGGCTTTCGTTGACGATCCTCACGACCTTCTGAACAAACCCTATCACTTCAAGGTACTTGCATGTTTAACTGATGCAAAGTTTGAGAGATATGATTTTTCTGATCTTTTTACAGAGTGAATATTGTCAACTAAAAATGGTTGTTTAATTCTTCTGGCAAGACAATTGATAAACAGAAAATTTACAGTGCTGCCTTTTTTTTCAGTCTTACATAATAGTATATCCCTCAATATGTTAAAGATTTGTTTTTAACTTTAACCTTTTGAGCAAAGTTTTGTTTTTCACTCAAAATTTAAAATCAAATATGTTTTTCTTTCTGTCGGTAGCTGACGGTTGAGAATGCAAACATCCACAAGTCCAGATTCTCCAAAGGAATCATGGTGAAATACTCTGTAAAGAACAATGGAAAAGTGGAAGAAGTGAAAACACCGACCGTGAAAAACACCCTGACCCCGACCTTCAACCATGCCAAGGTCATCTCCATCCCCAAGCTCAAGCAGGAGAATCTCGACTTCTTTGAGTCAGGCTGTATTACGCTGTCCATCTATGGAATACAGGAAGATACGATGCCAGACCCCAAACTGTTGAAGCTCAATACAAGGGTAAGTTACTAGCAGTAAAGTATTAAATATTGCAGGCTTATAGTCTTTTTTTGAAGAATGGGTATAGGGTGGAATAAATCTATGGCTTTTTGGAAAAAGTATTATCAAGGGTTGATGACCATGTGCAAAATGGGGGGTTTGAATTTGAATTTCTATTAACTTTGCATGTTATATGTGCCCCTGTTGCTTTAAATATTTCTTTTTAAATGTGTTTCTTCCTTTGAGCTACATAGATGTGACTAACATGTCAAAAGACTTAACATTAACATATAAAAATACATAATTGTGAAATTTAGAAATTTTTAGCATTGTTTGTTTTTAATATAGAAGTTCAGCTATTTGCTGATTAGATTATTAATCATATTTTTATCCCCAATGTTTTTTATGCCCCCTATTTATATTGTTTATCAATTTTCTTTAGAATAGTATATTAACCTTTTCCCAGTTACATGTAGTTTTAGAAAAACCACTGCTTATTTTGCAATATTCTAACAATTATGTGACACTATTTGATACATTTTTATGCATTTGATAATCTGATGTACAAACATTTATTTTTGGAAACTTTCTTTGCTTGAAAAATCCACAGGAATTAAGAGAGGCGTCAATGTACCAGGTATACAGAAGCACCATGTTATGAATTAAATAGATTTATAAACAAAAACACGCCTGTAAAATTAATCATTTATGTATATACTGTCATATTTATAATGCTGTTGAAGTGAATTCTGAATGAAGTGGTAGCTTTAAATTAAAAAAAAAATCACACAAAGGAAATATTGTATTTAACACCTATTATTTCCAAGCAAACACCGGTAGATTTTTTTTTTTGTGTTAAAGTTTCTATATACACAAGTCAATTTCTATCCTTTTGAATTTTTTTCTGTTGAAATATTTCATAGCAGATTATTCTGGAAGATCAAAAAATGAACTTTAAATATTTACTGTTGTATAAATTACAAAAAGACCATCAGATCACTATATCATAACATGTTTACTTATGAATATAAATATAATTAAATATGAATGTGCAATACTTATTTTAACCATATCATATAACCTGGCAGGATTTAAGAGCATTGACCATTAATCAGGTATATAGGTATATAGCGCAGCAAATTTATTACAGTTGTATATGCATGAATAGTTAGGACAGCAGCTGAATTGTTATACAGTTCTAGCATCACATCACTCAATTAAATGCTTTAGTTTAGAGAGCATACCTGTTAATCTGCATGTATTGTTTTGACTTATCATTAAGGTCTTATCTGCATGTTTCAAACTTTTTTTCATACATCAATATCATGCATATATATGTACATTCATTCTGAAATTTGAAACAACAATTCTTTATTATAATTGTGTTTTAATGTTGTGTTTTGCTTTCATGTATCCATATATTTTGCATTTCAAATTCATGTTTTAACCATTTTTGCTGTAGAAGACCTGTATGCATAGCTCTGTCAGAATGCATATTACTTTGAAACAATTCTCACATCATGTGATCATATTATGGTATCACATGTTCTTTCACCAAGGGCCTTTTCAACCTTAAGTTCCTTTATTTGACATAAATGCAGGCCCACAAGAACAATGGTCAGGTTAAATAAGGGGCCATTTTGTTCTTTTTTATCTGTCCATCTGTGTTTTGTTTTAACCTTTTGCTGTACCCCTCATTTCTCACCAATCTGCCCTTTTCTTAAGAATATTAAGCTTTCATTATCTTTAATGTGAAAAAGCATGTACAGTGACCATAAAGGTAAACTCTAGGTCAACCACAAACCACTGGTGAGTTCAAGGATAAACTTTCAAGTCAAATCAACCTTCACATTAAGATGGGTTGCTTTGCTTTGCTCTGGCGGATGCAATTTAAACAAACTCATCTTTATCTTTTTCTTTTTTTATATTTTTTTGGAGAGAGAGAGTGAGAGAGGAGAAATAGATTTATAGCAAAAAAAAAAAATATATAATCTACAGTTAACTTTTAACTACATTTTCTTCAGAAGTTTTCTTATGGTTGGAAAAAAAATCATTAAAGAAATAAAAGTGTATCTATATTTTATACGCCTGAATATTTTTGTGGTGTAGGAATTGCGGCAGATGGAGAATATGGAGAATTCCACTGCCAATGCCAGTGGTAGACGCGCCACCATGTTTGGTAACGAGATTGCCTCGGACACGTCCCATCTGAAGACGGAGGTGGTTCTGTTACAAAGAAAGTATGAACGCCTTCAGCAAAAGGAACGCAGAATGCAGGTATTTAGAATCAATTCCTAAAATATTCACTGCTTTTCTACCATTACTGTGATAATTTGTAAGGAATACTGCTTTATTTATTATTATATATTACATTTATTGTGACAAGAGTACCAAAATACAAAAACATGTCTGGCTTATTCTATACAGACATTGTCGTCTCATTGGCCAAAGAAATGAAAAATAAGCAAATGTGATAATTGTCAGGGGAAGCAATGCTGATTCCAAATTAAAGCAAAATGATAATCTTATACATTTTTGTTTTGAAAAACATTGTCAAAAAGGAAAATAAATTTGTTACATAAATCATGGTGTACTTTGGTGTTTGCATTATTCATCGATGGAATGAAATTATTGTATAAATTTTGTTTGCTATAGAATGAAGTTATTATTGTACAAACATTGTTTGCTATAGAATGAAGTCATAAACTTTGTTTGCATTTATAGCAAATATGTGAGGAGTGGTCAAAGAAACCAGATGGAGAGAAGCAGTTTGAGCCATTCTACCGGGCAGTATCTGCTGTAGCTAATAGCACAGGAACTCGACTGAAGACTAGAGTTCAGATGCTCAACCAGGTATGTTCATTTTTTACAAGCAGAGTTTTTTCTTTGATATCTTAAAATCAGGAAGATTAATTGTTTTGTAATTTGATAATTTTTCATTTTAAAGATAATTTTTCTCTTTCTTGTTGATTGAAATAGTTATGGCCATGCCAATACTTTTTTTTTCTAAGATGGAGGATGATTTAATCAGTATTTACAATTTATAGATAGTGAATTGTCATTCAGATTTGGCTTTATTTAGCTTTTTGTACAACGATGAAGTAATCATCATTGTGGGGTTTTTTAATGAAGCAAAGAGATAAATTTGATTTTGATATATAGTTATTAATTAAAGGTATATGTTGGGGAAGTCATGCAAACAGAAAGAATATGATTATGCATGGACACAAGTTTCCCCCAAAAATGAATATTTTTACCAGATTAATGATTAACTATAGTTGTACATATCATTCATACACAACATAAAGTTGATTATACAGTATAAAGCTCTTGAACAATTTTTAAAGTCATTGGTATTTATGATGAATTGCTGATATCAGTATACCCTTGTAAGTCATACTGTTTAATAGCAAAATACTACCAATAGATTATAAAGCTTTGGTACATGTATTTGCATGAAAAAGAACATGTTTGAGGGAAAAGATAAAATGTATATAATTTCAATTATTTTAAAACCATTTTGATTTCAGAAATGTTTTAGCAAAAAAAAAAATGAATAAGGAACAATATCTTTTTATTCTATAAAATATTTCTTTTGATATAACTTGTAATATGCCATACATGTATTAACAAATTAGTGAATAATGCTTCAATACTGCACTTTGAATTTTAAAGATTTTGTGTGTTTTTCATCTTTTTTTATCCTTGTTCATGTAATAGTTCTGAACATCTTTTGAAATAACATGTCTTGAATTTCCTTCCAGATGCTAAAGTTACAAAAAACTGTTGCACTGCCAAGTTACAAAGATAACTCTAGCCCAGTAAGACTGTTAGCGCACAGCATCTTAATTAACAAAGAGAATAGCTTACTTTGATTTTCTTGGTCTAAACAAGCAATATAACAAAATTATTCTTTGCCTGTCAACATACACTTCAATCTATACTTTCTAACAGAGAGAGAGAGAGAGAGAGAGAGAGAGAGAGAGAGAGAGAGAGAGAGCATTTTCAGTTTTGCAGAAATTTCAGATTTGTTGCTATTCTGGTTGGAGCTATTTGTGTTCAATTTTAAATGCTTAAAATTGTACAGCAAAGTCTTGACTTATTTCTAATATCCTTGTTTGTTTTTAGAAAAGACAGGACACATTATTAAACCAAAAACATCATTGTTCAAATTAGTTGTATCTGCTTTTTCAAAAAGGAAAAAAAGCCAAAAAATCTGCCTCAATAACTGGAACATTTATACAATATAGTTGTAAATTCATAAATGAGAAAATAATATCAAATAAAAAATGTCTAATATAAAATTAGGATTAATTAATTACACATGGTTTATCACAATTTGGTATAATTTCCATCATTTTGAATGAATAATTGATGAAAAGCAAACTTGAACAGCTGAGTTTATATGTTTACTCTGAAAAAATGCTGACACAATATTATCAAGTTCAAAGTTTGTAAAGGAGTTTTATTTTAAATGGGAAAAAATATTAATTACTCAGTTTATTTCCTCAAAGCATCAAAATTAATTGCAATTATAATACATAGTTTTTATGTTATGCATTATATAATCATATAATAAGTCACAGAAAATGAACTTTAAGATCAAGATCTAGTAAATGAAAGGTGCCTACAGGTTTATGAAATTCAATATATCAATTCTTTTAATGATGCTTCATAACAATATCTTTGTTTCATAGGGTGTACCGGGGCTTAAATGTTTAATAAACACGATGAAAAATCTTGTTTTGAAACAACCATCTTCTATGAAATATGAAGGATAAAAGTAACAAATCTCGGAGTTGTGCCCATTTTTAACTAATGAAATGTATCTAGAATGCCTACAGTCTCTCCGAAAACGGCATTAAACAAGCTCTTGACCTCCTCTTTAAAATGATGTCAAATTGAATATGGTACCGGGACTACTTTTCCCGTGATTAAATATAGATTGTCAAAATATTGTTTTATTTTCTAAATAATTCTTTTAAAGCCGTAAAAAACGGGAAATAAATCAAATCAATTATGACGTCATAATGATTCTAGATAGCACCAAAAAGACACTCTGGAATCATTTACTAGATCTTGACCTTAAACTTGTTTTTCAGCAAAATTGTAAAAAAAAAAAATAATTTATTGTTAATACCTTGATTGAAGGGTCTGACAATGGTCCTTGTGCTATATGGACAGTTTTCTGTTAAGTACTAAACTCAACAGAATAAGGAAAGAATAAGGAAATCCAGCTTAACTTAATTGATATTCCATCTTGGAATTTAATAATGCTTGCGTTGGCTTATTTTCTGCTAGACAAAATTATCTGTTTTTCTTAGCTTAAAAAGTAATAACACATTTCTTTTTATTGCAATAAATTTCTTGTATTTTAATAAAACCACAATGATAATCTTCAAAATGATGTTGGATATTGAATGGTAGATAAGATCATAAACACTATTAATGTTGTTTTGAATTCAGATGTTACGATTGCAAAAAGAAGCTCCAGGTTTGCAAAGACAAAAAACAATGGACCCCAGCATGCTATCACAGGTTTACATTTATTTTTCAATGAAAAACACATCTCTTTGCAGTCTCATGCCTATAGTTTTGGTTCAGGACTAATCTTTCAGAGGCATCAAAGCACATTTTTGTATATATATTAACCACCACAAACCCAATTGCAGTGTATAATTTCTATTTTGTGCGTACACGTCATTTGGAACACCAATGTAGTATAACTTTCACTGTAAGAGCTCCATTGGTATATTTTATACCATAAGCTTCCACACGTTATTAATTGTGTGTGTTGGTTTGAGTTCATGCTCTAAACTATAAAGATCCGTGTCTTCTTCACATTGTAATAGCATACCATGATTCATTTCTGCATATTCCATACCATGATTCATTTCTGCATATTCCAGATCAAATACATTTTTCTTGATTAACTTGATTTATTGATATATTACCTTTTTCCCAACATTTTTTTGCCACATGGTCATGAGAATCATCTAAATAACAAGAGCAGTGCAATACGTCTTGGGCCTTTAGCTGTCTGGAGTTCCGTTAGATATATGTAATAATGTATGTGGAATTAATTGATTCTGTTTCCTATGTAAACGTTCAAACAGGTTTTACAAGGGCAAAAGTACGTGAGACAAATGGCCCTGGATAAAAGCGTAAGCTCATCAATAACGTTCATTTCTTCTCACTTCTAAGCTATGTTTTCCACTGAAAGTTAACAAAGAATATCATTGAACTAAATTGGTTAAAAACTTTATCATAAATAATGGTTTAATACATGTATATTAATGTTTTGATTATTATGATAACTGCAATTATCCTTATGCATAAAGTTCTTTGTTGACTTTCATGTATCTTATGTCCATGCGACTTTACAACAGCATGATATATAACAATCATAGTATATTGCATGCATTTCCAGGTAAGTGGGATATGTACAGTGTAGTCAGGTTCCCTTAGTTACACCCAATAATGTAATACCCAACTCATCTTTAAACCTCTCCAATTATACTGGTATCTTTAACCTCCAATCCAACTTGCTATTATTTCTTTAACTATTTGGACTTATAGTGCATGATGCATGTAGTTAGCCAAAATATCAGGTAATTACTCCTGACCAGCAGTCTAAGGATGGAATTCTCTCGATCGGTCTCTCTGATTGTGTCGTCTGCTTTTTCCAGGATGGTAAACATGCCGGGGACGGGGACACGATAAGTTTATTTATCTTTGATGAAAATGAGCACGAGTTGGCGCAGGAAGCCAGTCAAAATAACGGCGTTGTCGACTACCATAAAGTCGCTCATCACCATTACCCGGACCTACAGCTTAGCAAAGCCAAAACTGACGTAAGATACCACGTCATTTCCGGAGTTACACACACAGAGAATGCCTTGTCAAGCTTTCATGGCTCGCCACCCTCTTTTTGTTGTACCATATATATCAATCCTTTGTTTGGTATTGTTAGGTCAAATTATTTGCATGAGTTCTTAGATTTTTTTGTTGTTGTCGTTTTTCATGTATGATGACTTTTACTTCTTTTAATTATATTTTCCACAAGTTGCTTAAAATCAATAACTAAAATTAAAGCAGTTTTAGTGAAAGCAAGATTTAAATAAATATGGTTAAAGAGTATATCACTGCACTAGGCTATAATAGGACAACTTCCTTGGACATTTATGGAAAACTATATTAGATGAAAAAATCATTGATAAATTTTTTCATAGTGATAGAAGCTAAACATGTAAGTCAAATCGAGGCTGCTGTTATTTTTCCAGTCTGTGATAGAAGAAAAGGATGGTACTCAAGGAGACCAAGATTCGTTTGGCTCTGTAGACTTGGAGCCCTATATGAACGCAGACCCCGAAGATTCTGCCGACCGCAGTAAAAGATTCACACAAAATGGCAACAGGACAGGTCTTCTCTCTGATATTAACACCAAGAGAGAGGTTATAAAACCTGCGCGAAACGCCGTTAGCGAGTATTCAGTGAGTCCATATTCCTGTCCCCTCAGAGTCTGCTTATCTCCCTTAGCTTCATTAATTTCGTTGAATTTTTTTCCTGATTTTAGCAATTTTTTTAAATTGCGACTCATCAACAATAAACAGATTTTGGATAAAAGAGACGATTTAAGCACTGTGAAGTGTTGCGAAGATTTTGTTTTATTTTTCGTTATTTTTAGCTAGTTGTAGCCAATTTAATGTGATTTTTGTTTTTTGTTTTTGTTTAATTTAAAATATTAGCATTTATTAAAATTCTAATTTGTTTATTTTAGTGAAGATAATGATGCGTTATCTGAATATAAAAAAGCTTTTCACAATAAAATACCAGTAAAACAGGTATGTGTATTTAGCTCAATACTTCTCAAGATCTACGAAAGACTGCGTTTCATGTGCAACCCGACTGATGAATTTTTTTGATGCAGTACCACTAAACCTTTAGAAGTAAGTCCAAGCCCCAATAATATTTTGTAGGCCATAAAGGATAAACCTTATGGCTTATCAGAAAGTTGCAGGTTAATGGCGGCATGAGTATTCTCTGTGGCAATGTAACCAAATGAATGCGTGGACATCTTGCAAGTCAGACTGGCATCCTTTTTTTGTTGGCTTGTATTATAAACGGCATGTCTCAATGTACATATACTCCATACTCGTTACTGGGAAATGCATGTACGTCGATGTGGTTGCCACGTACTCTCTAGCTTGTTCACTATCATTTATTAACGAATAAAACTAACATTTCGTTTTCCGGAGAGTTAAAGTTGATAAAGTAGGTTTTGAAATTTTGTTTTATTAATGCACATTCTTATGTTTTCCTTTTGGTTTATGTTTTAGATATCAATTTTAGATATAAAATATTATTTGAAGCGTAAATGCTTTTGTTTATTTGTATGTAATTCTTTTTGCAGTAATTTTCATTATAAATTGCTTGTCAAATTTGATCAAGATACTGTAATTAAAAATATTGTTAAAATATTGAAATCAATAATTGATAAATTCATGGATTTTTTTTTCACAAAATGCCTCAAAATTCAACAAGTATATTCTTTTTTTTCCCGAATGATCAGGCAAATAAAAAGACGCCATCAAAGTCCAATGGAAAACGACCAAGTTCGGCAGACAACAACAAGACGGAAAGCTCAGCTTGTGTAGTACAGTGAACGCCACTTCTGTTTCCATGGTGATATTCTATTAACCTGCATATCGAAGGACATTGAAATATGAATGAGATTTTGATTTTTAATTTAAACAATTATGGATCTGTTTTAAAACTATCTGTGATAAAGAGGGGGCGAAGGAGATAATATATTTTTTTTGATATAGAAACATACCTTGAGAAGTATCGTTATACATTATACTTTTTCTGTTTTTGTTCCTTTTTCCTATACACATTTTACAAAGATCAGTGTGACGCGTGTTATAAACGAATTTATACACTGTTGTAAAGACTCTCAAACCGTCCAAAAGGACTATAGTCCTGCTGTTTTTGTTTGCCATTTTCCAGATTTTGTCATCGTTTCACTATTTCATTATGCAATTGAATTTAATGTTTAATATTTGTATTGTCTCCCTGACATCTTTCTTTCAGTCCCGTCCGTTTGAATGCAATATCTAATTCCACTTTCTATATTTTTTGTATTCATTTCTCAACCTATTTTGGTAAAATATGTATAATTTCATTATGAGATAAAGTTAAATATAACTCTGTAAGCGTTATTTTCTTTTGGTATTTTACTCATGAGTAAGTAGTTGGAGTTGGTGGTACATGTATATAGTTACTTATAGTGGTATTGTCCTCAGTAGTCTGTTTTCGAATAACACTTCATTGTTTATCCATTTCCTATGTAATTTGTGGCATATATTTTAATGAGACATGCAAGATTTTTAGATTTAGTTTATTTTATTTTTTTTTATTGAAGTACACAATTTCTACAAAATATGAAATATGAACATTAAGTATTTGAGCCGACTTTTGGAAAGTACCTGCTATTAATATGATGCAATAAATTATTAACTACGTCTAAAATAGATCATGATAATCCAAAGTTTATTATCATATGAAAATTAAAAATAAAATTCGGAAATTGTCATATTTTTACTTCCCGACTTCGAACAGCCTTGTTTAATGTTCACTGAATTTTAAACTTTCCTTATAACAACGTCTTGTGGTTTTAATTATCACACTGTATACATTTAATTTATTTCATTTGTCGCATTTTATACACTGAAAATGGGAAACATTTTTTTTTAATAAGCTCCGAAATTTTTCTCAAAAATACGATAATTGAAGTCTATTATCAAATAATAATATCAAATAAAATACAAAAGATAAATGTATACACACACAAAGCTTTGACAGTAAAAAGAAATAGCATCTGTATACAATAAATTTTATCAACATGTAAAATGTGATCAGATGAGAATACTTGTTGTAAGAACCAGCTAGTTCCAAATATCACAAATTGCATTCATTCAAATTCATTATGATAAAACATACATTTTTTTGATTGTACATAGTCAATGTATGATAATACACAAATGGTTGAGAAACAAGTTATTACAACTAACTAGTCCCTCAGTATGATTATTAACAAGCGCCTTTTCTAAAATTTATTAATTCGGTATGCCTTGATAATTTTTGGAATGACACCTTCACCATTCTCGAGACAGTCCTGTATAATTCACGACTAGAAATTTTGCCCCAAACTCTGTCCTCGTTAAAGTTAAAATTGGAAAATGTGTGACTTTCGTTTGCTTTAATTATGCAGCTCAATTTTTATATAGTATCTTACTAATTCTAAACTAAAATCTGCATTTCTTACCCCTACAAAGCAATTTTCTAAAACTTGTACAGCAGGTTGTATGTGTTTGGATATTGTGTAAATTTCCACTCATTATCCTTTGGAAAGATTGATGCGGATGCGGAAAAGTGTATGTTGTTAGTGCTTCAAGCCCACCAGATAAATACGTTGTTGGAATGACCAAAGTAAAAACCAAAACAAAACCACATTTATCATTTCATTGCAATCGAAGGCTTTCAACAAGCGTAGAGCATATGTCAAAACACTTTTTTAGATAAAAATTTCGATTCGTCCACCGAATACCAAACACAGGCAACTACTCAGACTTTGTCTGCGTTTACGCAAAACGAACAACTATCCCATGGATTATGATAAACAGCTCCAAAATCACTGCATTTCGGTTTCATTTTGATCGGCTGATTATCGGACTATTTCAAGTCTTAACTTCTTGGTCTGCAACAAGACAATATGTGGCGGAGTGCTCTTATCAAGTCTGGAACAATGATACAGCCAGCCATAACCATGAGTACCACAACCCAGACAGCACCGGAAGCATTGGCGGAAGGTCGGAAATCCTTCACGGAGATCTTCTTTCTTAAAGCCGCAGAGGTTTGGTTCTTTAATACTTTCAGTTCTTTCTTCATTTGCTCCATTTCCTGGGCGAGTTTTTCGTCGTTTATATCTGTGTATTTAGGTATGTGGACCATGCCACAAGGGCACTTGCACTCGCGTATAACTGTTTAAAATAAGAAGATGGGTTGATAGAGCACATGCCCATTTGGTTTAGTCGTAAAATACAATTTCAGATTTCTTTTTTCCAAATAAAATCGATTTGATAATGTTATAATACAAGTTTGCTAAAGCACAATTTCTAACTATAATCAGTTTTGAATATTTTAACAATTAATAAAGAATACTAGTATTACTTTAAGTTTACTTACTTACTTAAGTTACTTTGGTTGTATCGAACCTATTCAACAGCCTAAAAAGCCCACTAGATATATTAGGTTATCTAAGGTCTGGTGCTCTAACCATTGAGCCATTCCAGTCACAACAAAGTGTGTTTTTTAAACGCTTAATGTGACATTGTCTACGAACTGGACTTGTATTATTTTTCTATAACCTTTAATTGTTGGGAAACAAAATGTTATTTTATTTATATTTACTGTATTGGGTCATCTCTCCACGTTTTTGTTGATTAAAACCGGTTTGCTTAACATACATGTAAAAGCGTATTAAGACCATGACAAAAATATGGAGCACAGACCTACTCTATCAGAAAGGCATCGAAGCTCTGAAACTGACACTATTAGGAGGTTTTGATACCCATACGCCTATTAAAATCAACGTATTCTAAGTATTTAACATAAACAAATTGAACTAGTTTTACTAATCAACCTTATTTCCAAACGAATTCGGTGAAAATATTAAACAACGTTAAATTCTTCAGACAATTCACTACTGATGTCATTGCTTTACTTTCCCCAGACTTTCTTGTAACCGACTTCGGATAATGAAGTATGTTAAATTCATGCACAGATCGAGGATCACCATTTTTAATGTAAACAAACTGTACCACTTCTTTTCTTGTTCAATTTTGTATGTACTAAGTCCGAAAGTTTTCTTAGTTGCTTTTCTTAACCTATTCTATAAAATTGATATCAAAAAGCAACTGCATGGCAGAATACAAAGAGAAGCAGGCAGGGATGAAAATCTAAACTGAATTTGATTATATACACAAACATGCATTTTTTAAATTTTAGTTGAAAGCCAGAGAGTGGGTGTATCTTGCGTCGTATCTCTTCTCTAAATTTGATATTTATGTCAGATTTCAATATATAATTTTTATCACTGTCCAAAATGAAAATTTCAGATTTAAGACTGTCAACTAGCCCCATCCCCCTAATTCAACTTTCCCGTTTTATGCATACATCATTTATCCATATAGACGTTAACACAATTTGTTCTTGGGTCACAAATTAATTTATAAGGTTTACAACCTATCTGTCGTGGTATAAATTAATCTTAAACGTGTATGCATATTTATTTGCATTTCTTAAACCAAAGCTGTCATGCATCCAAAGTATCTGCCCGGTTGATTTCATGTACATGTAACGCCCTACAGTTTCAGCGATGATGTTAATTAGTGAACCCACGTTTTTTCCGCATCCCGTTCTCTAAAGTTCTTTCCATCAACACGTTAATCGCGTCATATTAGCACATTTTATTTCTTAGCTTTTTTTGTATTAACCAAAGATAACCAATCCAAAGTATCTGCCAACGATGCATAGTGAACTCGTCCTACGTACATCTCCGCCATGACGTTAATTAGTCGACACGCGTTTTTGGTTTCCCCGTTCTGGGAAGTTCTATCCATCAAATCTAAAATCGCGCATTCAAGAAACGAATTGGATCATTTATTCAACATTTGTCATATCGCAATTTCTATGTATACCCTAAATAAGTTTTAAATAGATATATTCACTCTTTACGTAATCATTCAAAATCAATTCATCGCAAGTATATATTTTTAAGCCAATTTCCAATTACTTCTAAAGATCCGCGAAGGCGTGTCCACCACCTTACTCTCTCTTGGCTGGTTTAACGAAAATGAAAGTAGGATTTTAATTTTACATTAATTACTTATCCGGTAAATTTCAATTATATAGCTTAGGGGCATCAACTCACATGTGGTATAAGCAGTTACCCTGGCACAGGCATTTCGTAGTTTATTGGCAAGATGGCTTAATTTATAAGTATAGATTTTTTTAAAGACAAAAATAAAAAAAAAAAAGTAAATAAATTTGTGTTGTTCCATATTATTTATAATACATACTACATTCAGAAAAGATTATTATTTAAATTTTATCCCTTCTTTTTTTTTTAATGAAAAAAGAAACAATCTGCTACATTATAATAAACCCTCATTTTAGTGGAGATTGTGGCAAATGCAAATGCATTCAATATAATAAAAATATTAATCGCAAATAGCAATATTTCTCCCAAAATGATTTTTATGTAGCTTGAATAACTTACATGTGCAAACAGGTGCGACTCCGCTCCACTCTCCTGAAGATAAGCACTCCCGCTGTAAACTTCCGTTCGTGTGCTGGAATCCGGCGTTGCAGGCAAAATGAGCAGTTCCATTCAGATACCTATTTATACTTAACAACGTGCTATTTTGGGGTGTGTTAGGATCCTGACAAACTTCCTCTACAATAAACGATACAAGTTTATATATAACATAAATAAAATTTAAACTCGTTTAACTCTATTTCTCTGTTTACATTTATCAATTACAATGTATTCATGTCATAATTTAAGCCACATTTTTCTACTTTATAAATTACCATTAATTCCTTAAAACTGAACTCCTTATCATAATATTCTTCCTTAATTTCCAACATATGAAAATGTATTGTCCTTTCTAGCATATTTTTGATACCTTAGATACAGTTTTTAGTTTTCAGTAATCAAAGTCATATTGCAGATACTAACTAAGGTAAAAATTTGTGGCTTTTACTTATTAACAATATTTAATTGTCAATGGGTCCATTAATTTGTCATTGATTCATTGACAATTGAAATTGATAATTAGTAAAAGACATGTCAAAAAGGATAGTATACTCAATTTTTTTTTCACAATATTAATTATATACAAAAAGGCTATCTGAAGCGTACCCAAACAATTTGGCTGTGTCCCGTTCCATGTTCCATCTATCTGACAGAGAAGGGAATTAGAACCATTTATCTGAAATCCTGGGTTACAGGAAAATGTGGCAGTAGTGTGTACTGAAATTCCCATGGAGTTTGAAAGGTTTGTTGACAAGGCAAAGATAGACACTGTTGTCAGCGGCTCACAAAAGATTTCTGCAAAGTCAAATGGTAAATGAATTGCTCATGTATTGGGTTTGTTAGACAGGCTGGAACTAATATACTTTCGTATTTTCTTCGTTTTTTCTAAATATAGCTCTACTAAAGGTATTCGTTAATACACATAGCCACATGGTTCAAACAATTATATAACTTTAATATTAAATATGAACATGATAATCTCATGTACCTGGATTGAATGTATTTCTTTTCTTTGTTCATTTTTAAGCGTGCCAACAATATTATAACCAGCATTGTTGTCATAATCACAGTCAAATTACAAATTGAATGTTTTTAAAAAAAAATATGGTCCCTTCATATACATGTAGCAATATTAAACATGATACATGTATATTTTAAATTAAAATGTGTGTTTAATGATTATGGATATTGTGTTACATATGTACCAGTCAAGAATGAGCTGAATACTACTTCCTTTAACCTTCTTTGGGCAATCAACTCCTTAAAGTTGCTTGATCTGAATCAATATCAATTTTTGGGGGTTGATTCTATCTCCTATGCAGCATCTTCTCAAGCCACGGGGTTTGTGTCCATTCTATTTCTTTGTGAAAATAGAATGGACACAAAACCCGTGGCTTGAGACGATGCCTATTCAGTTTCTTTGGAAAACCGGAAGTGAAACAGTGTTTGGACCTATGCACAAATCATACCCGATGAGACTTAGTACTTGAAATTTATCGATAAGTTCGATGTAATGTATTCAGAAGTATTGTTTTTCAAAGAAAATTATCTATAAATAGCCAGAAAACAGTCAGATTTTAAATGGTACGAACAATTCAGATAATTTTGTGGTCGTATGCATTCGGAATACCAGAATATATTAAACTCTAGCATAGGAATAGTTCCTACGCCAGAGTCCATTGTAGTCTTACTCAATCAGACGCTCGGCTGTCTCCGTTAATCTCCGACAAGCAGAGAGTCTCTTGTCGGAGATTTACGGAGACAGCCGAGCATCTGGTTGAAAGAGACAAGAGTTTAATTGCTCGGATCCTTAAATATCCAGAAAAATTTCCATTACTGATACATTCAGTAGTTTGATATATTAATTCTATCTAAAAATTTTACAGAACATGATTCCTATGGGGTTTTATCAGAATTCTTGACTGAAAACCCCCAAAATTCACACCGGTGTTAGAAATAAAACATGCGTAATTCTAATACAACTTAAAAACTATTTGGCATTCGAAATTACATATCATTGATTCTAAACCAAAATATAATCCATAAAATCAATTCCCATCAGTACTTCCGTACTTTGATTAAGTACCAGTGAACCTTGTTTAATTTCCAATAATCAAATGATTGAAAACTCTTAGAGTTGGCAAGAACAAGTTGGGTATATTTGGATTTTTTTTGTCTTTTAAGAATTTACCATCACATATGGCAGGATCTCCACTCCATGTACCATTACTTAAACAGGTGCGGGTCAAATCGCCCCCAGAATGGTTGAAACCCGGAACACAGGAGTAGATGGCTTCACTACCAGTGTAGTAGGTTTGTTGAGTTCCGGTTCCGTTGGTGGAGAAAGGTTCACTTCCATTGGAGCTTGGTGGGTAAACAGCAATTCCAACATTGTCCGGTAAAGTCAACGCTGGACAGGTAATCACTGTTGTAAGATTAGGTAAAACATCTCAAAAATAACCATGATTATTGAGTAATTTTAACGCAAAAACTTTTAATTAAATAGTAATTTTTCACTGCAAACTGTAAAAATACACCAATAATATCAAAATATATGAAAAAGAGGGTGCAGATAAAAAAAATTGGAACCCATTATATGTATAATAAGACATCTGTAAAAACGGAAATCTTTGCGATCCGATTTACCATTTACAAACAAAAAAATTATTTTGTGTGATCTAACATACACACACAACCAATCCAGTTCATGCAAAAAATAATTGATACATATCATTCCTAATCCAAATTTAAATTTGTTTATAGTTAAGACTTTATTAATCAAATTTTTAATTCGTTTACTTTTCTAATATTGATTCTATAACACTGTGCGGTTGTAAAACAGAATAATGTCCCCCGTAGAATAATGACTGGGGTTCATTTTTTGAGGTAGAATAATGCATATTATTGGTAAACATTGCCTTATTATTTTTTTACATTAAAATATTTGGAACAATTCTGCATACCGGGGCGTTTTGTTCAAATCTCATAGAATATCGTATTTCAATTTCTCATAGCATTCAAATATCATAGCATTGTATTAAAATCTCATTGCATATCATTGAAATTGCATTCCCTAACAAAGCAAAAAATTGAAAAATATATGCATGAAATGACCGTACATAAAAGCCAATATTGGTCTCTGTTTTGTAACTCATATTTCAAAAAAGAGTCTTTGTATATCCATCAAACAAAACATTTGTGTTTCGAGGAACCTTAATTAAATCGAAATATTAAAGGGCTAAATGGTTATGGCCTTTTCTAGGCTATTTAAATCTTCTATGAAAAAGACATAGGAAACTGATTAATTTTAAAGCTAAAATTTAAGTTTAAGAAGATGTGATGGTTAAATGGTTGACCACCTAGCCTTCATAAGAACTCTGTCTAAGATAATACACTATATTTCAGTCCGTTCCTACACAGTGATCACAGATGCAGTTATATTTAATTTTACATAAAATTGCTATTAAAAATTTGCTTACGTAAAGAATAAAATCTTTAATAAGAACTACATGTAAATGCCTTTTTGCCTCATCAACTATTTTAGAAATAATTTTTTTGTTTAAAATCTATTTAATATATATTGTTTCAGTCAGGTTCTCTTTACACAATTGCTTTGAAAAAATAAAGTTTTATGACGGATCATCTAATACACATTAAACAAATGTTTAGAATATCGATGTGTATGTAATACGTAAACGAAAACAAAATTAACGTAAAATGATATTTTCAAAAAATATAACCTTTCTCCGGAAAATGTAAATAAGAAGAATTCATTTTCCTAAGCTACCTGCCTCCTTAGTCTTTTTCACGAAAATATATGTCATTCTTCGATTGGCAATTTTTTCACCAATTAATATTGCTCATATTATTACAACAGTTATATTACTTTCATGATTATTGTTCGTTAAGTATGACAGAATTTCCTCTGAGAGAGAATGTTCATTATTTATTGTGTATGAATGTGTTGTTCTTTTCTTTCCTTTTTGAAGTTACGAAATGGTCATGCAACACGTGCAGATTTCTTTACGCACTCTTGTAGACCTGGGCTATATGTTACGTTTACAAATGTGAAGTCCCGATAAAATATAGTCCAGAAAGCTGTGCACATATTTTGTAAATCAAAAATCTTTTTTAAATGATAAAGCTATAGAAAACGCTCTAGAGTACTATTCATGTTAAAGTAACAAGTACAGTTCAGCAGATTTCTACACTAATGCAGCGCCATTTCCCTGCCATATGTCGGAGAGAGAAGAGATCTATATGTAACTGTTAACAATCATTTGTGTCCATGTAAGCTTTATGTGGCAACGCACTTTGAAAAAATTGCACATTTTGAAAAAAAAAAAAATTCAAAGTACGTTAAATTTGGGACCAAATCATCGCACTTTGAAAAAAAAAATAAAGTGCGTTTTGAAGGTACATCAAAATTTTTCAGTATCGAAACTGTTAACGCACTTTGAAAAGATATGTATCGATCACAAATTTTGGAATTGAATTTTTAATTTGTTGATAGTATGATGTTTTGTTAACACTAGTGAATCTCATTTACCGTCTTTGAGAACGGGGATGGGGATAGGGTTAACCAAAGATACAGGTCAATTTTGCAGTGTATCTTTTAATTGATTACAGAAAAAAAGTCCCTTACCACTCTTTTTATTCCAAAACATATGATATTCAGCAACTTTAAATAAACGTTAAACATCGGAAAAAGAAATACGCTTTGTTGTAAGTTAAGTACAGTGATATTGAAAAAACGAGCTGGCCAAACAATAATTTCTCCAATGTTATATATATTAAAGAATCTGTAAGTGTTTCAATATAAAACCTCTTTTCATATTCTAATCAAATCACTTCAATATAAAAAAAAAAATACATTAACAAACATTTTTAAATTATTATAACCTAAAATTATGCATTAGGCTGTGGGTTTTTTCTCTCGCACGAATCTTTTAAATAATCATATTGTCTTTGATAAACGTAACTAACGTATCCTTTTTTTACATCATGTTTGTTTAAAGCACATGGAATTAACCAGTTGAAATATGTTAAACATTGATCTCTGTTATCAATATATATCAATCATATTCGTTCTGACATAGCCCAAATATACCAGATATGAAGTAAAACTTGCTACGTACTTAAAAAAGGAAAATGCAGTTGCAAAGACATGCAGTTAATGCCATATTTGGATAATTCAAGTCTCACGAATAGTTCTTATGTGTAAATTGCCAATATTGTCTTATGAGAAATGAGAAAATTTCTAATCGAGAAACTGTTTATCAAGCTAACTGAGAATATAATGGGTTCTTATTTAAATACATCACATTGAGTTAAACAAGGTTAAAACAATCATTTATTGTATATAAAAGTATCAATTATTTTGACTAGACCCTGAACATATTTTTTTCAAAGTGCGTTAATATCGACGCACTTTGAATTTTTTTTTAAAGTTCGTTGACTTGGTCCCCAAATTAACGCACTATGAACATTTTTTTCGAAGTTTGTTATTTTTTCAAAGTGTGTTGTAACAGTCACGGTCCAGTATACGTAGTTATAGTCTGAAGGTTTATTATCCTGAATGTCCAATTATCCAAAAGTTCAAAACTTCGTCGGTTCATTTGTTTGGAGGTTTATATATATAAATTCAAAAGGTTCAGTAGCCAGAAAATCCATAAAGTGTGTAAATTCCTAAAGTTTTGAACCAAAATATCCTGACTATAGGGTATCATTCTACGAAACTACACAATACTATATTTAGTTTTGTGTGGACAAACTGTGGATTGCTATTTTTAGATTATGTCAAACCCCTGATATGGAAACTAATTATTTTGCCCATATTCACAAAGAACATATTTTAAAACTTCCAGGCCTAGCAATGAGCTCGAAGTTGATAAACCTTCTATGATTGTGTTATGCTGTAATAAGTTATGTACAAATTCATTTTGGTAAAGAGGAAGATGTTTTGAATAAAAAAAAATGTACTACATGTAGTTTGTAATTGAAATATTATATCATATGAAAATGCATCATAATTGGTAAAATGAAGATTTTCAATCTTATACATGTATTTAATTTCCTTAGCAAATATTTATTCATAAGTTGCCGATGGTATTTTTTACGTATAAAATTGACTTTATTGAATTTGACTTCGTTCAAACTGTAAAGTCTACGCTGTATGAAAATGCAACACTGATTTTAAATTGCTTTAATATTAAGATTTCATATTTATGTAAGGAATCACAAAATCGAAAGAAAACATGTGAAATGATCAATGTCTGGAATTCTGTTTTTATCCAAATCGCATACAGTCTTCCAATATACTAGAAATATTTTTTTTAATGATTTAAAATTCCGAGAATTTTTTCATTACAGTCATCTGCATCATATGTGATCATTTTGATTCATTTACACGGACTGGTGCAATTAAAATTAATTTTTCATAAAGAAAACACATTTTCGTTTCACTTACAGTTTAGGGAATTATTTTATTGCAATTTCCAGCATCAATTTCGATTGATCAACATAGGATGGCACATTTTAAATGCATATTTTATACAGAAAAAAAATACTTTGTTTTCCTCAAAATTCAGATAACTCTTTTAGTGTCATTTCCTATACTAATTTTGATTGATTTACACGGAATGTTACATTATAAAATGAATATTTTATACAGAAAACACATTTTTGTTCTGCTTAAAATTCAGAGAACTCTTTTATTGCAACTCCCTGCAACAATTTGGAATAAATTACACGGAATGGAACATTATGAAATGAATATTTTATGCCAAAAATATTATGTTTCACTTAAACTTCTGAGATTTGTTAATTGCAACCTCCTGCAAAAATTTAAATGATTTCACGGAAAAGTACATACTACATGAAATTATGTAAAAATTTAGAAATAATTCATTGCAATTCTCTGCATCCTTTTGATTTAAATGGAATGGACTTCGTTCGTTGAAATCATCATCCTTCATCGATTGTGGTTCATGTTGATTAATTTTCACGAACTAGTAACAGTTTTAAACTGATATCTTATATATTACATGTAGATGTTTACAGGCAATCAAACGTAGCTGTGCTAATTAGTCACCCCTAACATTGCTTGACATTCCAGTTATCATTCACGACATTCAGTGGGATGGATAACACAGGCTCACCCTGTCATCATGACTTGAATTTAAATGACATTTAACATAATTACATCAACCAAAACGAATCAGTAAATATTGAACCGGAACCGGAAAAGAATGACGACAATTTCATATTTAAATTTTAATATTGTAAATTCAAGCGCTTTAGATTTCAAGAAATAAGAAAACATCCTTTCATTCATTTTCCTAATATTTTGCAATGTTACATTTTGCTCTTAATTAGAAAAATATCATAACACAAAATTTAATTATAACTTATGATCGCTAAAAACTTCCCAAAATGTATCATGATAACAATGAATAATGCGTGAGTAATGAAGTCCTAACCGATACTGGTACTCTACCAGAATAATTCATTATGTATACCAAATTAGATAAAGTTTAAATGTTTGCTTCTTTATATCACTTCCTTTTTTTCAAGTTATAATCATAGAAGACTTTGTACTTTTTCTAGTACCAAATAAAGATAATCGAGGACCATTTATCAGCTATATAAGTGAATCTGGCATTTAATCATATATGTATTTTTTAATTAATAAATATTCAATAATTTATTTATGTACTCTATATAGTACCGTGTGATTCAGCTATTGTTATAGCATAGTACAAGTTACACGGGTTCTATAATGTACATGCTATTAAGACACATTAGTGCGTAACTGACTCACATGAAACAATAATTTTTGTAATTCTCATTGATTGTTAAAAATTATTTGACATTCTGTCCATGGACAGTTAGTCTTTACCCTCTAAATGACTTTAATCGTCTGCCTTGGATGATTACCCAAAGAGCTGAGGAAATCTGGTCATCCGAGTTTAGCTAGTGTACTACATTTATTAATTATTTTAAATATAGTTGTCTAATAGGGCGATTTAATAGCTATTATAGACACCTTTGTACAATAAATATGTGACTATAAGTGTTATCGGCCGAAGACACAGAAAAGTGATATCGACCTCAAAAGTTCAGTCTATATCGCTTCGATCAATATCACTTGATATTTGTCATTTTAACCCCGTAGCAACCTAAAAATGAGTCCATAATCTAAGAAAAACTACATAGTATTGTAGTTTACATTTATTGCGGTTTCAAAGTCACGGTCTCTTTTATGTATTAAAATTGTTTTGATGTTGGATGTGATTAAATTGACGTCACATTTTTTTCCTCTTGAAATACTTAACTTAAGGTATCCGATCCATAATGAATCTGGGTGCATATCAGATATTTATGGGCTTAACACTCAGTATACTTGAACATAATGTTCCTATTTAAGTATCAATATGTAAGTGTGGGATGTGTCCTAATTAATGACCTTTTTCTTTTTTTGAAGAGTTGTCCCCCTTTGCTTTTATTCTATAAAAATTAATTCTAAAAAAAATCTACACGGTTTAAAATTTATTTTCAATAGTTTTTGTATTCCTATTGATAAAATACAGCTTTCCACTAAAGCATTTTTTAATACTCCTAGTAATTACTTTTTTATTTTAAAAAATGTGCTTGTCTCGATAGATTTTAATGCAATCTTTATTAATTAATTACTGCTTAGTTAATAATATTTTTGAAAATTTCTCTCAGTAAATCTATTTCTACTCTTAAATGCTTTAAATGAATATCAAAGTATTAAATCCATGATGAATTTTCAAGGTTGGAAAAATTTGGTCCTAATATGGATCGGATACATTAAAACGGAGAAAGCTTAAACTTTGAAGTGGGTTTTAGCCATAAAATTTCCGTTTTGACAACTTTGAAATGTGATTTATTCAATTCTGTAAAAATCTCCAAATGTGCAAAAATGCCATAACCACCCTTTTCTCATGAACGCAATCATTTCCATTCATGTGTACGGCAGGGGTCATTTTTTTAGGTATGTCATTTTTCTTTTAAAAAAATCCAATTATTCTACAGCGGGGGGGGGGGGTCATTATTCTAAGTCGAAAAATGACCCCGGGCATTATTCTATGTGGGTCATTATTCTTCTTAACACCGGATAATTTAACAATGCCAAGGTGGCATTTTTGCAAACGTTTAAGCTGCAGATATCGAACTATTGAAATATGCCATATGATAGACCATTGCTTATAGAGTTTACAACCAACTTTGTTAACAGTGTATCTCTCCTGCCATGTGAGATATTTACTTTTCAAAAATGAATTCCTACAAGAAAATAATATTTCCCATGGGAAAAACAGTATTCCTACAGGAAGTTTGATATTTCCTTTCGGAATACAAGAACTTCCTACAGGAATTTCAAATCCGGCAGGATTTAGTAAAATCCGATCGGAGAAATTAATTTCTTATAGGAAACCTGTCTGAATCAAATTCCTACAGGAAATACCATTCTCCTATAGGAAATAAAACTCCTCTAGGATTTTTAGAAAATCTTATAGGATTGTTCATATTTCCTGTAGAATCATTTCCCCTATATGAATTATCATTTTCCTATGGGATATTAATTTTTGAAGGTAGATGTCTCACCTGTCAGGTGAAACACACTAAAAACGAAAATTGTTATATAGTTTCTAGACAACGGACTAACATTTGTTATATATGGATTTGTTTCGAAACTGCATCTTAAGCAGGTGCAAAAATGCCACCTTGGCACTGGCATAATTATCCGGCACAGTGTTACTATCAATTTAAGTGTACAATAAGTTTCTATTAGGTATTAAAAGTATAATCTAAGATTCTATAAGATATTACATATAGATCACTATTTCTTTTTTTTTTAAACAAAATACCTATTGATCAACCAAACATCTAAACCATATTGTAAAGAAATTGCTTGGAATTCTCATGGCTTATACAGAAAAGACGGAGCTTATTTAACTGAACATGGAAATGACATACTACTATATAATTTACGAAGTACATTGCAATATAATCTGCTATGTTAATGAACGTAAGTTACGGTCAATTTACTAAACTTCGCTAATCCTAATATATATATTGTCTATCTTTCAAAATCATTTAGCCAATAATGTAATATATAATGTCATAATGTATAATGAGCATAATGTTCTAATGAATATGTATAATATTGTTATATTCAGGAGTATATTCTCACTTTATAACTCTATATTAACGAAAAGTCAATAATTGAAATATTAGCTCGCCCGAAAAATATAGACCGATCAAAGTGTTTTCATTAGTTAATGACGTAATTTTCTATTTACCATCATTCACTCTTTTCAGTTTTAGCAATTTTTCTTTACCATTTTCATAGCTTTAAAAACAATTATCCGCTAGCATTTTAATTGATTTGGCGCCACATCGAGTTCATAAACGGATATAGCAGTTTGATATATGTAACATATAGGTCATAATGGGCATGTTATTAAGAAAAACACAATTCACAAATTATGTTTTCAAGTCGGTTTGATCTTTCTTAAGTTATTCGAGTGTAGCTGTATTAAGCATTTACCCAAAACATTCCATCATAACTAAGTATCCATCACTTGTTGGTACAGCAAAACTCGGTTATAACGAAGTCACTGGGACCTAAGAAATTACTTCGTTATATCCGTAATTCGTTATAACCGTATAAGAAATTCATTAAATTTACATAGCTGGGGATCCAAGATGACTTCGCTATATCCGTAAATTCGCAATATTCGTGTTCGTACTATACGAGTTTTACTGTACATGTAAGTCATTCAACGCTAAGAAATTTATATAAATTATACAACACAGAGAACAATCTTTTAATATCTGGACTATATACTGATAGGATATAATATGATTTTGACATTTTTATATCACTTATTCTTTTGTTAGCCATTTGCCATGCATTGATTTCAAATATGCAAAACGCAAAACAATTTCACTATATCTGGTCTGGGGATCGTTTTGTCTTCAGTCTATTCAAACATTGTTTTAAATATTGATGATAGAATTCAATTCTTATATCCACGGTCATTTGGTAAATCAATCATGCAGCACTTTTTAAAATATTTGAATAATTATCCCGCGCAAGCGCGGGAATTAACACTTTACACAATAAAATGATACAATACTTAATATGTAGAACTAAATGTCTTGTTTATTTTTGTACACACTGTGTTAAATATTTTCCTAATTGCTTTCTGAACATACTTTTAAAAATTGAAATAAAAACAGCATGGCTAGAATATATAGAGGAGTGGGCAGAGATGAAAAATATAAACTGAAATAGATGATATATACATTTTACGTGGACTTAATTCTTTTCGTTGCAGCTGTCTGGAAAAAAAAGTAATTTTTTTTCAATTTCAAATCAGTGAGTTCGTACTTGGTGCGTGGTAATCTTAATTTTGTTTTATAGGTCAAATTTCACAATAATTTTTGTCACTGTTCCAAATTAGAATTTCGATAAAAGACTATTCAACTTCTCCGTTTTATGCAAACAGCATTTATTTATCCAACCCGTCGTGTTGCATATCTATTTGCATATTTTAAACCAAAGTTGTCAGATATAAAGTATCTGCCCAATGGTTAAACGCGCCCTTCACTTTCCGCCATGACGTCGTCCTGTCAACCTGCGTTGGTGATAACCCCGTTCTGAAAAGTTCTACGCTCTTTTTACCCCAGAGGTCGTGCTCCACAAGCGTCTATCCATCAAAAGTAAAATCGCGCATCATTCAAGAAACGAATTAATTCATTTCATTTATTCAACATTTGTCAAATCTTCATTTCTATGTACACCCTAAATAAGTTCACAGTTAATATACTCACTCTTTTAGCAATTATTCAATATTATTTCACTGCAAGCACATATTTTGATGCAAACTGTTACTGACTTGGATCTGTGTCTATCACCATACTCTAATTTTTGCTATTTCGGGCTGGTTTATCGAAAATGGAAGAAGGTTTTTAATTTATTTCTCAATAATCATTTATCAGGTAAAATTCGATGATAGCTTACGAAAATCATATCACACGTGTTGAAATACGACGGATATAAGCAGTTACTCTGGTGCAGGAGTTTCGTACATGTAGTTTATTGGCAAAATGTCTTACTTTTTAAGTATAGAAATTGACCGTGTAGGAATGATATCAAGCGAAATTTAAACTCGTTAAACTCTATTTCTCTATTTACAATAATCATACAATATAGTCGTGTCATAATTCAAACCGCATATTTCTAAATCATTCATTACTTTTTATTTTTAAAATTGAACCTCTTATCATGATATTCTTCTTAAATTTCGAACATATGAACATTTATTGTCCTTTCTGACATATTTTTTATATCTTAAAAAAAGTTTTCAGAAATCATAGTCATATTGCAGGTGTACCGGTACTAATTAATTATAAAATATGTCAAAAAGTATAATATATCCAATTCTCTTTCACAATATTAATTATATACAATAAGGCTAACTGAAGCGTACCCAGACAATTTGGCTGTGTCCCGTTCCATGTTCCATCTATTTGACAAAGAAGGGAACTAGAACCATTTATTCGAAATCCTTGGTTACAGGAAAAAGTGGCAGTAGTGTTTACTGAAATCCCTGTGGAGTTTGAAACTCGTGTTGACAAGACAAAGATAGACATTGCTGTCAGCGGTTCACAAAAGATTTCTGCAATGTCAAATGGTGAATGAATTATTTGGTTTGTTGGACAGGCTGTGACTATACTCTCGTATTTTCTTCGATTTTTTCTAAAAGTAATTCTACTAAACGTATTTGTGAATGTACTAGGCATATGGTTCAAATAATAATGTCACTCAGGCACGTAGCATCAGGGGGGCCAGGGGGGCCTGCCCCCCCCTTTTTTTCGCAGCAACACATTTTTAAAAATTTACATATAAAAAATTGAATTATCAGGGAGTTGGCCCCCCCCACTTTTTTGGGAGTATGTAAAAAATTGATATGAAAATAAGGAAATGAGGAGTGAAATTGAAGTTATATAGTACGTCAGCCCCCCCCCCCCCCTCCCCCCCCCACCCCCACGGAATAGGATTTTGAAGATTCTGGGAAACTTAAAATTTCCCTTCTTCTTTTTTTTTTTTTTTGCTTGTCAAGATTTTTTGGATGAGTCTGCCCCCCCCCCCCCCCCCCCCACTTTCAAAAACGATGCTACGTGCCTGTCACTTTAATACTAAATTTATGAACATGATAATCTCATTTACCTAGATTGAATATATTTCTTTTCTTTATTCATTTTTTTAGGCATACCAAAAATAAGAAAACACAGTAATGTTGTTATAATCAGATAAATTACAAATTTAACATTTTGAAAACATATTGTCCCGTCATCTGACAATATTCTCCATGATCTATTTTAAATTAAAATGTTTGTTTAATGATTATGGATATTGGATTACATCTGTTCTAGTCAAGGTTGAGTTGAATACTGTATATTTCCTTCAACCTTGTTGACCGATGGGCTTTCAACTCCATAAAGCTACTTGTACATGTTTGTACGTTGTAAAACGGTTGAAAATCAATGAGGGGGAAAGGGAATACCAGTGAACCTAGTTTAATGTCCAATAACCAAATAATTAAAACCTCTCAGAGTTGGCAAGAAAACGTCGGGTTTTTTTTTGGGGGGGGGGGGGGGGGGGGGTTGGGGGGTGCGGGGGGTTCCATTCTTGTCTTTAAAGATTTTACCATTACACATGACAGGATCTCCACTCCATGTACCATTACGTAGACAGTTGCGAGTCAAATCGCCCCCAGAGTGATTGTAACCTGGGTCACATGAGTAGATAGCTTCACTGCCAGTGTAGTAGGTTTGTTGAGTTACGGTTCCGATGGAGGAGAGAATTTGATTTCCATTGGAGCTTGGTGGGTGAACAATAATTCCAACATTGTCAGGTAAAGTTAACGCTGGACAGGTAATCACTGTTGTAAAATTAAATAAAACATCTCAAAAATAACCATGATAAGTGAATGATTTTAATGCCAAAAAAATTTATTTAAATCGGATTTTTTCGCTGCAAACTGTAAAAACAATATTAAATTTGGAAAGGACGTTGCAGATAAAAAAAATTGGATTTTATGATATGCGATAGAATTTCTGTAAAAACGAGAATCGTCGCGATGCGATTTACTATAAATAAACAAAAAATGTTTTTATGGGGTCTTACGTACACATAAAACTAATCCAATTCATGCAATAAATGACTGATACATGTTATTCTAAACTTAAATTTGTTCATAGTATAGACTTTTATAATCAAATATTTGTTTACTTTTCTGAAATAAATTTTATCTATTTAAGTATACAGTAATCGTCTTTTAGCACTTTGCATATTAGATCAATCATTCTTTTGCTTTTCAACAAAATACCATAAATCAAGCAATTAAAATAACTACAAATCAAATTTGTCAATATAAAATGACGGCTTACAAAACTGTAAACAATTTTTTTGCGCCCATTTTCGCGTTATTGCGTGGACCTTGAGGTCCACGCAGAAAATTTATAAGCGAGGTTAAACCGGATGCTATGGGAAAAATTCAGCCTGCGCATGAGCTAGCCTGGTTCCTGTGCGTAATAAGTAGCTCAGGGCACCAGGTTAGCACACGTTTATCTGAATCGGGATCGGGATTCCGTGCCATATGCACACATAAGTTCAAAGGCGTTGTAATTGTAAAGTCGGTAAACAGTACAGAACATAGACATATAACGAAGTTATATGTCTATGTACAGAACAAGGTATTCCTTTTTTAAAAAATATGATTGGCATGTGATATGAACTATCAGAATTATGAAATAAGTTAATGTTTTGCCGAAACTACAACATGCATCAAATAGCATAACTTGCAATGTTTTATTGTTTTCCGAATACACATGTAGCTTAACTTTACGTTTATAGTAGGCGAGGCTTGAGAACTTCCCGATTAAATTTTCTTAAGCATTTAAGTATGATTGAATAATTATGTCACTGTATAAAAGTTTAAATCTCAAGAAGAATGCATCAACATATGAAATTTTTAATTTACACAAAGCTGTCACTGCATAGTTAACAAAGTAGTGCTAATCGTAATGTGTGCGCAAATAGTAGAATTCACCGAATGCCTGATACTATACATGCACATTTCATTCATAGATAGATCATAATTATTTGAGAAGTATGAACCCTTTAAATTCTGAGATAAAAAGTCAGGGCTATACATACATGTATACGTAAAACACGTACAAGTTTAGTGGTTAAAAGCAAAGGGCTAGAGTCGATGGAATCTCTGATAATCTTAAGGCTTTCACGTTTTCGTTGGAAACACATGCAAATGGTCCACGTATTGTAGTCCTTTTTTAAAGGACAGCAACTTGTCCATGATAATAAAACATGTTTGCTGCTATTATATATTGTAACTATGTGGGATATATTAACAACGGGAAAAAACCCACCACGGACCTTACAAACTTCGCACGCAAATAAAAGTTGATTTACTGTTAACAAATACCCGCACAAACTGGCGGTTCTCCACTCCAGGTACCATTCAGCGTACATTCACGACTCAGATTTCCAGATGTAGCTTCGAAGCCATCATCACAACTGTAGAGTAAGCTTCCATTCACACTGTTGTTCATTTCTTCAATTCTTCCATTTACAGGATTGGTCTCATTTGTGCAAAGGATTTCTGGTTAAAAGACATTGATTTTTATTGCTATGATACTTTGAAAAGCATTTCTGATGTTTCTAAAAATATATTGTTTTAAAATTCTAAAGAAACGATTTGCGTTTTAAATAAAAAGAGCAACAACAAA
Organism: Magallana gigas; assembly: GCF_963853765.1. NCBI lineage: Eukaryota > Metazoa > Mollusca > Bivalvia > Ostreida > Ostreidae > Magallana > Magallana gigas. Next base: position 22,047,064 of record NC_088855.1, read on the forward strand.
AAAATGGAGACCATAAAGACATGTATATATAGTTGTACATGTATATATAAGTATATATCAGATTTTTCAAATCAACAATATCGAATGCTCAATTAATGTGATTTCAAAGTCTAAAATTAATGATTTATTTATTGGATTAATGATATTATAAATGCACACTTTCATTTTTTTGTTACGTGAACTATTTCATCTGCTATGAGAAAAAGTACTATTAAAAAAAGGGTAAAAAGTATATAAAACTCCGTTCAATGCGCACGTAAACAGACAGGGGGAGATTCAGACCAACTTCTGTTGTATAGACACGTAAGAATCACGTCCGAGGATAAACGAAATCCCCCAATGCATGTAAAATAAACAATACTATGTACAGGAACACCAGACGCTCCTGCAATTGGCAGAGTGGCATGTGTTGCGACGCCATTTTCAAAATTCTGAAATGCTGGACATAAAATTTCTGCAAGTATACAAATTTAAGATAAATTTTGTCAAAACATGAACTTGAATGATATTTCATGGAATATTCAGTAATCAATAACTAAGTAGTTTAGTTCCTGTTAGCTTCTCCCTTAACGTTCTGAAAATAAATAGTTTAACCCACCCCCTTCCCAAAATGAAATAAAGGAAACGTTCATCCACATATAAAGCACATTTTTTTCATTAATCAATTGTTCAGTTTATTTGTAATGTTCAAGTCAAATAAACCCAATGTGTTTGAAACATGTAGAAATCCTAGATTTTGATTAAGATTTATGATTTTTCAACATTGCCATTTATTGTATGAAGCAACCGCAAACAGGATGAAGAAATGTTTTTTTATAAGTTTGACTAAATGTGCTTCTGATAGAAAACTCCGTATCTCCTTTGCAGGGAAATTCGGTTTTAATTTCGATTTTAAAATTTGTACCTCACCTGGGGTCTATCTGGAATTTACAGAAGTAAAAAAACGTGCTGATACTGGATGATTGAATTGTATTTAACAAATTGGGCGTCGAAATTGAAAAGTTCATCAGTGTAGAAAAACTGTAACACATGTTGTTTGTACCAAACATAAACTTGTGTGCACTTGGCTTGATACACCGATTTTTTTTTCACTCATCCTTTATTAAAAAATCTCTTGATTTATCTGTGTATAATTTAATTCTGGTTGTAACATGCTCTCTGATTGGCTAAAAAATTACTTTATATCGTATAAAGAATGTTGTCTACGTCATAGTAAGATTAACGTCAAAAACGTATCAATACGCCTGACGTTACGGTTAAATTTTGTACAATTTTACGTTAAATAAAGCTCAAATGGCCTTTTTTATCTACAATGAAGAATAAAAAAATTTATAAGCAATGTATTCAATATTTAATATGTTTTACGGTGCGACCGTTGGGGCGAGCACAGCATGTGATCAAACAATGAATTATAATAAATTAATAAAATAAAATTAACAACGTGAAATTTGAATGCCAAAAAATAAAACATACCTATTTTTCAGTAAATTTTCATTATTCATAGTTTAGAAGATTTGTTATAATTTATTTATTTATATGTAGAACAATAGTTTAATCTCAGCTACAATGTTGTTAAATAATAAAGATTTTAATATATAAATATTCATTGCACTGCATCTCCTCTTTTAAAGTGATTGTGATTACGATTGATTGATTGATTTCCCCCTTTTTTTTGCAGTAGACATTTTTTCTTAAACTTACATATAAAACTTGACTCATCATAGAGCTCCCCCCATGCTAATTTTTTTTTCATTTTTGCCAATTTATACATAGAAAATCGACTTACCATGGATTTGCCCCTCCACTTAAAAAAAAATAATTAATGTTTAATTTTATTTTTAATTTACTCTTAAAAATATTTGCTTATTATGTTAAAAGAACATGGTGTTGTCCCCCCCCCCCCCCCCCCCCCCGCATGTAATAAATGGAAGTGAAAATAAAGAAACCATTGAACTGCTAAAGAGCTGAAGGATTAGAATTTTCATGATTTATTTTTCTTTTTGCTTGCAAAGATTTTTTGGATGAGGCTGCCATCCACCCACCCACCCCCTTTAAAAAAAGGCGCTGCTACGTATAACGTTACGTTTCAGGAAATTACCGTAATTATAGTGAATAAAATATTTGTGAGCATTCATCCAAATTAGTGCAATTTACAACTGTTTTCTGTATCTGAAGAAATGTCCTTATTCGTCAGCTGTTCTTTATCTTAGCCTTTGCAAGATTTTAAGAGGATTTTGGTCATTTCAGCAGATTTACAATAACTTCAATTAGAGTAATTTCCCCTTATCAGTGCTTATTGTGACGTCAAAGCTGACGTTGGTTAAGTGTCGTCTTACTCTTTAAAACTCCCCTGAGAAATAAAAGTATGCGAAGTATACTGTTTTATTTACTTAAAAAGCATGATGTTCTTAAAATTACACATCTTATAAGCTTTTCAAAGGTTTTACTTTGATTCTCGGGAGAACGTGATGTTGGAACGTGAGGTTGGAAACCATTGGTACTATGAATTGTGGGTCAAAATTTACTGACTCCGAAAATATATATCGGATCAATGTGTAAACGTTTGTGACGTCACACGATTATTTTTGATTGAAAGTGTACTGAGGTGAACTTTAGAGGTAACATTGACTGTATGTCGCTTACATCGTTATTGTTTTTACTGTCTAAATTTGTCTTGCTGATTCTCGTGAGAGTGTGAAGTGATAAAAATTGCCATGATTACAGGGAACTACTGGGACGATTAAAACGATGCATTACTGGTCCGATTTACTGACGCCAAAAAAATCCGTTGAATGAATGTGCAACTAAAGTCCGAATTTTCTATTCACACACGCCTTGCCGGTAGAGCTCGCTTCGCGCCGGCGCTGTGCGCCGGCGAGCTGCGCTCGCTATTAGTGTTATACGATATAAAACGGTTTGAAACGGTTAACGGTTTTTTATAAACTGCTTCGCGGTTTATAAAGCGTAATCTGTCCGAAACCATTTTATATCGTATAAAACAAATAAATATTGAATTCACTCCTTAAACGAAGGAGAAGCACTAGTTCAATAAACAAAGATTGCCGCTTAAGATGCTGTTATTGATAGAATATGTTTTCAATAATTGTTTTTTAGAAAAGTTTAGGGTCAGAATTTTCTTGATTTACTAGTAATGAGATTAAATGAGAAAAGCCAGACGTCAAATATGAATGGTTACAGAAAAAAGAACATACGGTGTGCATTATCTGCATCTCGAAAATACATGGACATTATTATCATTAGATTTTACTTGTCATATTATGAATAATCTTATTCTGTTAAATTTACTTGTTTCATATCATAAATATAATTATTTTGCCAACATATTGGATTAATCAAATCTCCCGTAAATACATTTTTAAAAGAAAGACATGAATTAAAAATTGGCCACATACACTTGTATTCATAAACTACACATGTATCAAACGACAAACTTTATGATAAAAATGGAAAATTACATTAAAATCTTCCAATAATCCTCTGTAGTACAGTTTGCTTTAAAAATGTTAATTAAGTTATCAGTAGTTTGATACCAGCTTATATAAAACAACAGATGTTTTTTTGAAAAAATACATTTGATACATCTGGCGATGTGGCTCTAAACGGATCAGATTCACTTAAAGCCTAACCTATATTCAGAGACCGATCGTCATTTTCTTGTTCAAGGTGGTATTGGACATCTGTCCATATTGATGTGGATATAAATAATTAATCAAAATACTTTGACCGTTTTCAAATTTCCCGACATTATACGAGATTTGTAAATAATATATATTCAGAAAATTATAAAAAGCCCAGTGGAATTCGAACGTATGACTTAAAGAATCGTAGCTAACACTCAAACCGATTGCGCCATGCTGCAACAATTTGAAACGTAAACAATTATGTAAAATTATACTTGCTTTTGTTTTAATAGAAAGTAATTCACAATAAAGAGGGGTCCCATACCACCTTGAACAGGAAAATTCGGACAAACAGGCAAATGTGCTGCAGCTAGCTTGCAGAGAAAACCTTATTTAATCAGAAATAATATCTAAAATTTCACACAGAGTGTGACACTGAAATTTTCTTTCAGAACTCAGCATATCTCATCCTGATTTACTCTTATGCAATTGAATGTAATTGAATATGACATACAATCGATTCTATATTCCGTGATTAATGACAAAGAACTTACGTGAACAAATGGGAGAATCCCCGCTCCAACTACCATTTAACAAACACTTCCGACTAAGATTTCCAAACGTATGTTCGAAACCAGCTTTACAGGTGTATGTAAGAGTGCCATTTACAGAGTAATGGCGTATAACCATTTCGCTATTTGGCGGAATGGTTACGTCTGGGCACAGGATTTCTGAAAGTTGAAGACAGAAAATAATTTGATTAATAAGGCAAATAAGCCTAATTGGCAAAATGAAATATAATACTAACAATTAAATAATATGTAAAACTAAAGTTATAGATGTACAATATGTACATTACACCACTTTTACTTTACTCAAATGAAAAATAACTTAATCTTGGTGTGTTTAAGTTACACTGTAAAACCTAAATGTTGCTGCTTTTCTTCTATTCCGGCTTGGCAGCGTTAGAAGAGAAATTACTGCGTCGCAGCCTTTTCTATGACGTAGGCCTTTCTATTTCATTGTCAACTTAGACTTGGCATTTTGAAATCAACAAGATTTGTCTGGTTTTTTAGCTTAGACTTCGCAATCTGTCTATATTTTACTCCAGCTTCAAACCAGCGTCATTTTCAATTTGTTTTGATGCAAGAAAGATAGTTACGACCTACAGAACGTCCAAGGTCTTTATGCTCTTGTTAAAATGGTTCTATCATACAGTTTGTACAGGCTGAAAATAGTGTACGGCGAAGTACATTGAAGCGTTTAATAGGGGTTAACTCCAAAAAAATTTCTACGTAATGTTTTGACTGAACTTTGTCCAATCAGATCGTAGCTGGGCGGAGTTAAGACATTGCCCTCGTGACTGAGAGAGAGAGAGAGAGAGAGAAAGAGAGAGAGAGAGAGTAAATTATAGATAACGCAGATGAGCGAACTATCTATCAACAATGGTTATAAAGTGACAAATCAAGATCTAGTATATCTTATAAATTCATGTAACTTTGAAGTGTTTTGAAATTCTTTAACCGGGGAACAACGATGTATATATATATAGATAAGGGATAATGTAATCACGGGGCATCGTATCCGACATAGAGTGTAGAGCGGATACGATGCCCCTGTGGTCCGCCATTGTTTTTTTTCACTTAGCATCCGCCTGCGTTTCCTTTCCTTTTCACTACATCTAAATTCATAAAGAATCATTCGTTCGCATTTCAAAATATTTAATGCATATTCTTGGACTCCATGCCAGAAATTTAAGTTGGTTAGTTACGCCATTCTTATACATGTACATGTATGAAGACACTGTTGTTGACGGCCAAAGAATTTATACAATCGTTCTTTTTAACGCTTTAAAGTTATACAAATATATAGGATATACATGTAATTTTTATAATATAGACCTTAATTAATCTGTTTGCCAGTTTATAACTAATGGTGATTTCTTCATCGGCAACACTTATGATTTACTCAATCCACTCTCTCTCTCTCTCTCTCTCTCTCTCTCTCTCTCTCTCTCTCTCTCTCATATTCAAGTCACGAGCGGCAATGTCTTAACTCCGCCCAGCTACGATCTGATTGGACAAAGGTTGGTCAAAACATTACGTAGAAACTTTTCTGGTGTTAACTCCTATTACACGCTTCAATGTACTTCGCTGTAGACAAAATCAGTCCTAAGGGGAAAGTTTGGCTATTTTTAACATATATGGATTAAAAAATGTATCATTTTTACAACTGTCTTGTTTTTGCTAAAAACTGATTAAAGCTGTGGTCAAAGATACAAACGCAATAAATAAAGGTAAAACTTAATTGTGCATGATTAAACCTTTTTTCTCAAAAAAAAGTTTAAGAGTGGACACCAATGATTTCCTTTTAAAATTTTACAAGGTACAGAAAATGTCTTTTGTTACTCACATAAAACTGCGAAAATGCCTATTTAAATTAATGTTTAAAACTCTTAAATATTTAGAGGGAGGTCATTGTGTGCATTCTACAACCATTTGTTAAGAAAAAAGTTAAACCATGAACAATATATTTATCCCTTTGTCCCACAATGCACACAAATCGACATGTCAAACCTCTTGTCTTTTGCTTTTGTTTCTTTAGACGACCGTTTTGGTTAGTTTTTGGCATAAACAAGCAAATTCAAGATATATTTTAAATTACATTCTTGATCCACATGTGTACACGATGGCAAAAATACTCCTTACTTTGCCGAAATGATCTGAAAACGCCTTCTTATTTGGTTTGTAAATAAATAACCCGTCTAAATTTCAAAACTAGGCCGCTAAAAGTCTGAAATATCTATTGATGGTATATAAGTTGCTCTCAAACAATCTATTTGGTGATTCAAAACGATGACTTATGAATTAAAATAATTTTCAGCCTAATTCAAGCCTAATCGAGGCGTGGAAGGAAGGGGGTCTACTTCTGTTTTATTTTTACATTGATACCGTTTTGCAAATTAAACAAAATATGAAATTATTTCTTACCTGAACATACAGGAGGATAACCACTCCATGTCCCATCTGGTAAACAAGTCCTATTCAAATTTCCTTCCGAAATATTGAATCCTAGATTACAGGTGTATTGTATAATTCCGTCCACAGTTAAATTTTTTTCTATAATAGCTCCATTTGGCAGATCGAATTCGTCTGGACAATAGGTTTCTGGTCATTTGAAACAAGATTTATGATAGGCAAAATTAACAATATATATGGACTTAAGTCACTAGCTTTACATAAATTTTAAACCAATATTAAGGTTGAACGATATCTTATAAATGAAATTAAGTTTTTAATATTTGATATTTGCAATAAACGTGAGATAATTTAAACAGTAAAATTAAAATATGCTATAATTGCAATTAAAGGGACCTAGACACATTTAAGATCAACATTTTATTTTCAATTTTTAAAATATAAAATAGTTTACTTGTGCAATTCGACAGTTAACCAAAATTTAAATGCTAAAATTCAAATTATAATAGGGATAAAGAGATAAGAATTCATTGTTATATTTAAAAAATATCGAGTCTTATATTTGCTTACAAATATTGTAAAGAAAGGAATTACCATTTCTTTGAAATAATGCTGCGTTTCAAACAAGATAAACTGGTTTATTGCGTTAATAAACGTTGTTATCAACAGAAAAAGCAACATTTGATTAAACTTTATACCAATAAACACATGTAAACAATAACAAGACTCGAGCTTTGTTTACAAAAAATATCAATCTCTGTATTTTACGTGTAACTTAATAATTGGCTTTCAAATATTGACAAGGCATTAAATATACACATACTAATCATTCTAACCCTTCTAAACATAAAAATAAAATTTTATAACTTTTGAGCACAAATTATGTCGAAGTCTCTTAAAAATCAACCGAAAAAATCAAAACTCAAGAGTCATAGATACAATTAGACCTCAACTTAAAAAAAAAAATTGTGTTTTTAGAATAAATAACTTGGACATTTAATGCTTGACCAGGATTTGTAATTGTGTCATTGGTTGTCTCGAATATCCACTGCCCATGTTTATATAACCTTATATTAAACTTCTTCTTTCCAAGTTAGCTTTGGAATGTAAGTTTAAGGAAGATCGAATATATATATGTATGTTTAAGGAAGATCGCATATATATATATATATATATATATATATATATATATATATATATATATATATATATATATATATATATATATATATATATATATATATATATATAGGGCATGTTTATAAATCTTTATCATCGTTGGAAACAGCTCCAAGATCTAATACTTTTTTCTTTAGAAGAATAATTAAACTAAAAGTGCTTATAATTGCTAATGTTGGATCTTGCATAATGGTCACCATATTTCCTCCGTGAATTAATTACTTCGACATTTCAATCTAGTAAAACCAAAACACTTTTACTGTTATCAGTTATATAAATTTGTGCTCTTTGTTATCTTACTTTATAGTTCAATACTATCTTTATGGTCATCTTACTCTATTTGTCAATTACCTGTGCATTGGAGGACAGTCTGATTCCATTCTGCATCAAGGTTACAGCGCGCTTCGGTGTCCGAGTTATTTGACGCTTGGAACCCGTAGTTGCAGACGATAGCCTCTCTTTCACAAGGACGCACATAAGGTACATTGAGATATCCATTCGTCAAAGATAAACCCGTAGTATTACATAAACCTAAAGAATTGGAAGTACTGAAGCTATATGATGATAATTTAAGTCCAGCAAAAAGGTTACTTTCAAGCTATTGTTTCCTTGTCCTTTATACCATAGCGATACATAAGTTATACTTCGCTACCGTCCCCCCCTCCCCTCTACGAATTAGAATTTTGATGATTATGGAATTTTTTAAAAATCTATTTATATTATTATCATTATTACTATTACTTATCTTTTTTGCTTTTCAAGATTTCATTGATGACTTTACACCCCCTCCCCACTTTTAAAAACGATGCTACTTGCCTATTTATGTCTTCATAAAAGGACGTTTAAACCCTGACATTATATTTGTAGTCAGCGATTCATTTTTATTTTACTTCAAAATGCACGATGTCTGTTTTACGATCGCAGTTTCATGTTGTTTTACATCCATGAATGATTAAAGCATATTAGTTTTAAGAGATAGCGCAATAGGCGCTAGTACATTAACACTTTGAACATTGTATCATTGGTTCCATGGAAATGTTGTAAAAATAAATAAAACTACCAACCTCTAGACATCAACCCAAACACGTGAATATTTATCTCCACGTCATTCGTTTGCTGTTGTTCCTCGCCGCTTCCCCAAGGAAAATCAATATCAAAGAAAAACGACCTAGATGTTGGTTCGACCATCCAGACAAAGACTCCATACTGATTGTACCCAAATATCAGTCCACTATAATTGCTTTGTATGTCCGGGTGATAATCACCGGAAGTGACCACCGAGCCAACTCCGTAAAACAGAAAACCGCCATTAGCACCACCCTTGGGACTTATCTGGGAAATATAAAATTGTTTTTGATTTGTTGGACAATTCATTGCCTGTTTTAGTTAATGACGATTTTGTGTAATTCAAATTAATATAGAAGTTTAATCTTTTGCTCTCTCCTCCACCGTTCTACTGCAAACACTGTCCATATGTGTTTTTAACGTTTGTTACAAATAGATATTTGATTTTCAAGACGTTTCATCTGCTGGTGATATGATAGGTTTTCAGCTTGTATTAAATTTTGTTTAGATTACATCTTTTTACTATCATACTCGATTGTCACGGAGAATTACATTTATACTCAAGAAAAATGTTATGCCAAAATGAACGTATTATAAGTATGGCAACTTTTTTGTATCAAAAGCATACTCACTGAGACAAGAACGAGGACAGAATTCATATCTTCTTTAATTGGACTAGGAAATATCATCCTTGGAGCCTCAGTGGATTGCTGGTTAGCATAAATAGTTGAGTTCCAGGTCCATCGGCATTTGTTTGAGTCGCTATCAAAGTTCCATGCTAGCACTCTGATATTGACTTCGTATGAAACTAAACGTGTGTTGTTTTCATAATGTCTATCCCCCCATCCATCTGCGGCACTAGTTATTGGGTCTATTAAAAAATCAGTATGCAATGTCAAAATATGTGCTAATATCTGAATGTAATTAAATTAATACAAGGTATATTTTTAAAAAAAAAACCAAAATCATAAATTTTAAGGGTCCTCCAAATCTTTGGGAGAAGTTCTGCTTTCAAGCCCGAATTTCTATATTAGTTAAAGGTATGGATTTCTAGCATGTGTTTGACTTAAAAATGACGGGGAAAATTATCAACGTTTTAAATTTTACTGCTATTCAGAGGTCCTTTTAGTATTCAATACTGTCATAAAAATGTAGCCTATAACAACATCGAAAACAAAAAGTAAATCTTACTTTGAGGAACTAGTTAAATCATGGTCACAAAAGAGAAAAATGAAAAAGAAGTAAATCTTACGATCTTTTTTCACCCATACTCGGACGTGTGATGCGTTATAGGCAAACGTCAAACCTCCTGCTTCTGTCCCACAGGTAAAACATCCAGGTATTCCTAAACGAAACAGCTTCAAGATTCGTATAATGCCAAAAGTTAAATTGTAATGAAATCTAGAGTTTTAATTTTCATGATGTAAAAAATGCATGGCATTGCATTATTTTACCATTGCCTTCTGAGATCAGCCCAGGAAATTCTGCAAATGTTGCTGTAGGTTTTGCTTGCACAACTACCATGTCCGGATATGACGTCATTCCAATCGGAATTTCAAAGTACGTTGTCAAGTCATTTGCTGAGTTTATAGATGTAAAACATAACTTTTTAAGACGATTTCAAGGAATAAATCAAACTTTTAGGCTTATACTTTTTAAGACATTACGTCACAAGATGGTGATTTTATTGTTTTGTTTTTTGGTTTATTTAAATCGTTTGGTTTGAATTTCACCGTGGATCAGTGATTAAAGTATCGGGCTTGTGACCCGCAGATCACGAATTTGAATCCGCATGGGACTTTTGTTAAAATTTACTGAATAAAGCTCTTAAAAATATTGATTTTTATCTAATTATTGCATATATTTCACGTAGTTGAGTTACATAAGTTAAATTATGAGTTACATTATTAGTTACATATGAGTTACATTTTTTAAGCAATTATTGGTACTTGAAGATTACCAATTTGTTTTTATTTTTTCTCGATCAAGTCTTGCTAATTAATAATCAACGAAAATTCCTTTAAAACATCCGGAAATCATCTGGATTTTTTGGATTTTACAATTTTGCGCATGCGCATTACATTCACGTTAAATCACGGGAGGCTATTTAGTTTATGTTTACACAGTATCACATTTGCATGGATAATCTCAAATATATGTAAGTTTCATTTGAAAATTGTCATATATTCTGTTCATTAAAGGAAATACGGGAGATAACTATAACTCAGTGCGTTTAATATGAAAAATACCGAGAGTTTCAAATGCCAACATGATGTGTAAATTCAAAGCAACAACAAAAAAATGGATGAAAAAGTGTTGAATGAATTAAATCTTTAGATGAAAGATATTAACAGCCTAAAAATGGTGTGTGATGAATAATTTAACTGTTATTTTAATTGCAGCTTCAATGATTTTCACCAAAATCGTTTCGGAGCGAAATATGCAATGTCAACCTGTGCACGCACGGGTCAAACTCAAATGTATCTATAATAATCAAGTAATGTTCTAGTAATTTGATAAACTATTACTTAGTAGTAATGAGCCATTATAAGGCTGAAGAAAATAAAAAATAAAATAACTCTCACTTTAACTATTCTTCAATAGACACTGTGATATAATTACCCCAAAACGTTAGATTTCCTATGTTAGTGATCATTTTCATACTATATCAATCCCATTAAAGAAAAAAAAGGTCTAAATGAAAATATAAGTAAATTGTAAATTTCAAACCTAAAATATATGAAAAGTTTCTTTTCTAGATAAAATCTATATTTTTAAGGTAGATATGATGAGTAAATTGTTGAATATACACCCTCGTTAAATGAAAAGAACAGTTACCTATCAGCTATAATAACTTCTTTGAGGCAGTCTTTGAAAATAGAATGCAGTTATAAATAGCTGCATCATTAAATGCATGTTTGAAATATACAATAATATGCATTATTACGCAAATAAATTTAAAAGGGATATTTTGTAATTTGGCTTTACAAAAGTACACAAAAAAAAGAAAATCATCTGAGAGGTATACCGGATGTTGAGCTAGTAAATTCTTGGTTAATATAACAAAGGAAATAGCTTGAAGAATTCATCTTTATTCAACACCGGTGAAAGAAATAAAAAAAATCTATTTAGTGTTCATTGTTCATCAATAAAGAGTGATGGAAATAGGAAGATATATTGCGTGGTGTAACTAGCATAAAAGTTTCTCTCAATGAAAAATGTTCATGGTTTCATCCAGAAAGGTAACGAGCCACTTGATAACGCTACCGATGCTGATTTTGGGGTTAACAATGTTGGCACCTTGTCTCTGACATGTGATATACACAAAGTTTGGTCAAGATAATGGAAGTGTTTACATGGAGAAACGAAGATTTCAAAAGTTTACTACCGAATCACGGCTAACTACGAACGTAGAACACATGACGACGGATGCCTAAGATGAATGTTAGCAACATGTGTCACAAAAATTCTGATGCTTAAAGAAGGTACTTACTCGATGTGTTGTTCTTCGACCTAAGAAGGTACTTAAAATCGGTGTCATTATCCGGAGGCATGTCATTTTGACGCCACATCTTGACTCGAACAGAAGCCTCGGAATACTTGGTCTGAATGGTGTCTCCATCAAGAGATAACGGCTGATACCAGGTATCTTTACCTATAACAAATCGATTGTTCTTTTTTGGCTTTTATACAAGATAAAATATTTCTTAATTTAAAAACATTCCAAGAAGTCACCTGTAGTTGTCAATTTTTAAAAATAATTGATAGAAAACTGTTCATTCTTACAAATTATGGACAGTGACAGGTAAAATTGTTATTAACTTAATGGACGGCTTTTTTCAAATAAAAAAACTGATTTTATGTTTTACACCTGAAGAATGGGTCAAGTACTACTCTAACGTGCCAAAAGTATGTCAACTTTTCTTTTTTCCCTATATATTTCATTAAAACAAGGCTTATGTTTAAAAGGGTTTTTGATGTTAATTTTTATCAAATTTTGATGAAATTTTAATTGATTAAAGTAGATTCAATTTGCACTTTTTGACATACAATGAAATTGTTTTTTGACAACTCATATGCAAAATTTCTTATTTCAAGCACAACACGAAGATATTTTTTTAAGTGTTCTACTATATATCCTTTGCAATATTAGAGCCGAAAAATCTTACTTTGGATTGTAAACATCAAATCACAAGAACTGAAGGTGGGAAAAATAATTAAATATGATGCCAAAAATGTCAGAGAAATTTTGAATTTATCAATCCAAGTCTTTTTAAAATCGGTCACGGAGTTATTTTTAAATAAGTCTTTGATAAAAGTTGGTTTTTCAATGAAATATATAGTGAAAAGAAAAAAAATTGACATACTTTTGGCGCCTGAGTGTAGCATGATACAGCGAGGAAACACTAGAAACTACATGTAGCAAATAGTATCCAGTATGAAATATGTATATTTACTCCATTTTTCAGAATCACGAATCAAAATTAATCCACTTTATCATATTAAATAACAGAACGTAGATTTAGACTTTCCATAGTTTTTTTAATCATATTCTTCACATATCTAAAATTTAATTTTCGATCATCAGGACTACATTCTTTCTAAAAAAAATTTATAGAACTAATTCTTGACCGTCAATCTTTTCCACACCCCTAGACAAATTTCTGCATCTAAGCCAGTCAATCAATATTATTATTTTTTTGATTGACTCAATCATTTCATCAAATGATTTTGTAAGTGAGACCATCATTTGGCACATCATCCCACCCTCAACATTCATAATATCACTTACAACACTGTCAACATATGCAGTACTTCTTTTATACCCTTCAATATTATTAAATAAGAAATGCTCTCCCAAAAAGAGAATGGGATGGTGTTGCTTAGAAGAATGAAAATATAATTTTCACAGTATATCTTTATAAACTCCTTGCACATACCTGAAAATGTCCATTACTTGAACAACAGAAAGTTCTATACAAGACTGGTTTTATTGTTCAACATCAAAAATATACCTGTTTCACTGTCAACAGGTCCTCGATCAATACTTTCTTTCGTAGAATGGACGGTTTTCGGGGCTTATATCCTTTAATTCTGTTTTATTTTGTCACGTACGTCATAACTAATTTTGGCATTTCGTATATTTTATCGTATTTTCAATCCAATATTCTATTTGAATTTCGAATATAAGGCAATTAATATTAACATTATTGCTATACAAAATTCAAAGAATTTTAAAGTATTTGACTGTCACGTCTAGTTAGAACTGTATATAGCAGATTCATTTATAATTTAATACTGACAAACCGGTAACTTAATAAAAGCTTGATTACATTTTTAAAACTTGATATCTTCTATAAGGATTATAACGCAATTACCGTTGGTTTATTTTTTGATTAATTGTTATCAATTAAATTTTTCTCAATACCAAGCCAACCTATCACTAAAATTACAAATTGTATCGGGTTTGTTATCTAACGCGTCCAAATTATTAATAAATAAAGAGATTGTTTATGAAGTTACGCCAAACTCTTGTCAATGAGTCCTGCCTTAGTATTTTAAATCATACTGGGCAGTTTTATCAGATGCAGACTTACCAAGGTACACCGCATATCCTTTGTCATCATCGATATCGTCGGGGTCGTTCTCATACTTCTCTGGTAAAAGAATCAAAACACCGCTTGCATTGTAGAAATAAATAACACCTCCATATTCTTCAGTTGAGTCATCATCTCTAGGAGACGAACCAAAGGCGTTGAATATGTAATAGTCATGGCCATCTTCAACCTTGACCTCCACAATGACCTTGACCGGTAAATGGGCCTCAGTTGCGTTCTCTATATCCGTGAAGGGCACGTAAAATTCGACCTTGTTATTATCTTGTGCCTTTGCTGTTTTCCAATCACTTATGAATGAAGGTTCATATGCTATCATTCCATTCGCAACCCCTGAGAAAAAATGAAAGCATGCATTGATAAATATCTTGAATTATATGTTCATAACTTAATTCATTTGGTATTGAAAAACTGTATTATAAATTTACCGAGTGCGTTAAAATACAATATTTACAATAGTTGTCGTGCATATTATGAAATTTGTGTTTATATTCACTTTGTAAATTCAAAATTTACATGCACATATATTAAAAAATATGACTACACATATACATAATTTACTTTAAGGATTTATTGTTGAGAATACTTTTTTGCATTTTAGTCATATGAAAAACTTACTACAGATTCTGTACAAGTTGTAGATATTAATTTGTTTTACACAACTTCTTTAGAATGCACTTAGTTTATATTAACTAGAACATATATATCTCAATACATTTACGCTACTGAATCACTACACAAATGAAAAAAAATGTTTTAACCGATTTCTTTCAAATAAGGTGCGATAAATTGTACTTACAGTGAAGGACAAACATCCAAAATGATACAACCGATAGTCTGTCTTTAGGCATGTTTTTATTATTTTTAACCAGTGGCTTAATATGAGTTTCTTGTGCATCAGTCTTTCCAGGACTAATAAAGTTTTGAACATCTACTAAGAGAGTAAAGGAAACACTGCAATTTTATGAAGCACTTATAATGGCAATATCTCATAAAAATCGATTGGAAATTGCCTTTCGCTTTTTACCTAGTTACATATATATTTGATGAAGTGTTATTCGATTTTTTTTTAATAAGTCTTGTTTTGACTTTACAATTATTTATTAATGGTGTTCACTATCAATCCTGACTGTGGACATCACAAATCTTACCCATACTTTATGTGAACAAATAAAAAAGGCAATTACGGTGAACTCTTTTAAAGCAGCTTTACTTCTTTCACTTCTTCCTTTTTCCAAAAAATGATTATACCAAAGAAAATATCCATTCAAGTTATTTTATATCATTCATTAAGATCTAAAATTGAATTTTCGACAGTATATTTTTCGTGAAAATTGCCCCTTTAACAGTGTTCCAAAAATCTCCTTTACTCATTTCATCACTTAACTTTTGATAACGGTCTCCGATCCTCAGAAATGTTACAAACTTACAAACGGCACCCAATCTCTTCAATTCACAAAACCTGATTTGTAACTCAAGATGAAAGTTTGATTACCGACGCTGATGCAATTGAAATGGAAAAATTGTAATAACCGTGTAATTTTTATTTTAATCATCTATATAAGAAGGTATATTGCACCTGCATCATTATTACTGTCCTTCAACTCTTGATTTCTCCTAGCAATTTTTATTACATACTTCGTAATAAATTTTAAACAGGTTTTTTGCATGTGTGATACAGATGACTTCACAAAACTCATATCGGCCTTCGGGGCTGATACAGATTATCAGCCCTATGGCTGATACGGATGCGGAACTCCTCTGCCTTTTTTCTTTTCCGCATTTGTGCGTGTTGACAGACGAAAAAATAAAACATTTGTTACGGTTGTCAATTTTAAGTGCAGTTGAAAACTTCAAATGCTAGTATATGTTTTGAGGCAGTTAATTTTAAAAGCTAAGGAACTTCCAGTTCTGTAGCTACATGTTTGGTTAAACAATAAGATCTTATATTTTTATTTAATACATGTACAGACTTACAGACTACTTTTTAAATAATATTTAAAATCAATTTGTTGAAGTTGATATTTTTTAATTAAATTTTATTACTAATTATGTCACAAATATAAAAATAGATATCTTTTTCCATATCACAGCCTGTATCAGCCCTCGACCAATATCTTCCCACGGACCTGCAGCCCTCGGGCTGATACTAGCTGTGATATGGAATAGCTTAAGGGTATGAATTATTCTCTATATATCGCATTTTAGTAAAAAGAAAACTGTATAATTGGAAAATTTAAAACGGTTACTATATTTTCCATTTGACACACATAAACGAGTTGAAAGTGTCTCATACGTCCTATAAT
Source organism: Magallana gigas (assembly GCF_963853765.1). Lineage (NCBI taxonomy): Eukaryota > Metazoa > Mollusca > Bivalvia > Ostreida > Ostreidae > Magallana > Magallana gigas. The sequence goes on from NC_088855.1 coordinate 22,063,848, forward strand.
TAAAATAATTGCAGAGTATTTTGTAGAAAATTAGGTAGTTTTCCTTCTTGACAATTGTTTTCAATACCTGGTCAAACTAACAAAAACTAGAGACCTACAAGTATACTACATCAAATCCTAATGTGGGGTAGAAGCGTATGAAAGCATGTCACAAGAATTCCTCTGGAAAAACCGTTAAGTTTTCTATAGTGCGATGCTTTCCCGAACAATTAGGCGGATCCCCGCTTCATGTACCGTTCAACAGGCACGTTCGACTTAGATTTTTGAACGTATGTTTGAAACCATCTATACAGGAATATGTAAGAGTGCCATTTACAGAGTGATTGCTAATCACCATTTCGCTATTTGCTGAGGCATTGACGCACGGTATAGACTGATTATACATGTATATCTAAAATTGGTAAGAATAATCAAGCTGTCAACTTAAAACAGGACTGAACACGATACTCTTCAAAGTAATATGCGTGTCAAGTATGAAATAAAAAGTAAAGAGGATATCGCCAAATCATGTGTACTAGTACCTGAGGAAAAACTAATATATATATAAAATAAATAAATAAATCCTCATACAATGCATTAGGCAATGTTTAAACAAACTAATTAAATGTGATTTATTGTAAACGAGTACATGATTCTGAATTTACTATGGCGGTTGCGGTTTTTTGCATCGCCGATTTGAATCTTTACGTAGGACAAATAAATATTTGATGATTCGAAATAAAGTCAAAGTTGCCATTAAGAGGTATAGTTTGAGGATTATCCGATATGGTTTGAGATTTCTCTTTACACCCTGTTTCCACAATAATTATCTTTATTAATTATGTTTTAAAGTCCGACCATACAGACCCTATCTTAAAAAATGTCAATTTTTATTTCTCTTTTGTTCGTGTAGTGATGCTTACGCTTCAAAAGAAATGGTCTCTTCATGTTCGATGCAAAACTTACCATTACACACAGGTGAATCTGCGGACCAATCTCCGGTAATTATACAGGTGATGGTCTCGTTTGACGATATTGAAAATCCCGGCTGGTATGCAAAGAAAGCTGTTGTGTTGACGGAAATATTATGCACTAAGTCTCTATCGTACCACACAATAACGCTATCTTGAACGGCGATCCATGGACAAAATATTTCTGAAAACAGATTTTAAAAGTAACAGCACAGTGTCCTTTGCATCGAACAACAAAACAAAAAATGCACGAAAATTTAGGTTAATCTCTCCTGTAATTTAAGCAATTGTATCATAGAAAACATTTCCCCACGAATTTACATCCCCGACGAAAACATATTATGAAGGGGAAATGATCTTACTGAAACTGCTCATGAAAACTGGTGCATCCACGAAAATACATCACTACAAATAAGAAAAAAAACAACCCACGAAATTTGACCCCCATGAGGTTTAATGATTCTACAGCATTATATTTTTTTCTATTTTGATGAGTTCAGATTTAGATGATTTTGGTGTCCGTTTAAGGAAAACACATGTGATTTCTTTAGGTTGTGCCAGTCCATGAACCGTTAGGTGCACAGGTTCGTGTCAAACTTCCATCCGACAAGGTAAATCCCGGATTACAGCTAAAGGTAGCTACGCCATCAATTAATGTACCGCTTATATCAACAGCGCCGTTGATTGGATCCAACGGTGAAGGACAGCGAATTTCTTTAAACAAGGCAACATCTAACTGATTGAAAATGAAAGGTTAAAGTAGTCGATAAATCTTTTCTTAAAAATCAAAAATCGTAAACAAAACCAAATAATACACAACATTTAGAGAAAATTTTTATCTTTAACTTTCAAGAGTAAAATTTGCTTTCTTATAACGTTATCATAACACACTGGTACATGTGATGCAAACAGTTAAAATAAATGAAAAAGTCATCAAAGGAGAGACTGTTAATGTTGGTTAAGCCGTATAGTAATGCATATTTTCAGCAATATCCATTCTTCGAAAATGACAGTTATGTAGATAAACACCCATACCAGATACTGTGATCAGATGTGTCTTACCTGAACATGTCAGAGGATTACCACTCCATGTTCCGTTTGGTAAACACGTCTTATTTAAATTTCCCGCCGAAATATTAGGTCTTGCGTTACATGCATATTGTATGACCACTTATAAATTCTTTCCCTAAACAATTCCACTTGGCGTCAATCGCAACTTCTCGGGCCTTTCCGGCAGGCTCAGAAAAACACCTTGAATGTATTAACATCAACGGATGTTAGAATTTAATACAAAAAGAGTCGCTTCTCATTAAAAAAAAGTATCGTCTAGACAGTCTTGTATGTCGCTTCTGTGAGTTTTTTTGTGTATATCGTTTACTTTAATGAAGTATAGCTCACATCTCAACAGATCATAAAATATGTTGTATTTATATCAAGTTCTATGAAAAGGGGGGTTGTCATCGATGCCTAGGTAATACATTCGAGGTGTTTTTCCGAGCCTGCCGGAAAGGCCCGAGAAGTTGCGATTGATTTGGCGTATCAATTTCCCCTGGACAGAGTGATTCTGTAAAATGTGGGGTTATTTTTTCCCAAAATATTAATAGTATTTACAAAAATAAATCTTTTTTTCTGCTAAAAGGGACTTCGATATCAAGGCAAATTACAAAAATATATACAGGCAATCATTTTTCTGAATGCTGTGCTATGTAAATGTTATAAATGCACGTAATTTTTACCGCTGAGAACATGCATTGTCAGGGTCATAAGTTACCAAACTCCTACAACAGTGAACTGAAAATTGATAGTTTGAAGAGATACGAAATATTGCGCTTACAGTGTGTCGGTCAACATCGGTTAATTTTGCATCTAAAAAAAATAAGCGCCGCATTTTTGTTTGTAACTTCGTAATTGTCTCACTCATTTATTGGTCTTAAAACTTTATTAATTACATTCTATCCGAACAAAAGCTTTTTAGCTGTTTTCTTTGAAACGTAGTCACATAATTGTCTCATTGTCATTCTGCACAAAATTCAGCTTCCTTTAGACGGCACAAATTTTTTGTTCGATGATGGTCAACGCTTCAATTGTTCAATTCTATTCAATGAACTAATTTATACACTGTTGGAAAAACTCTCAAACCGTCCAAAAGGATTGTAGTCCTGCTTTTTTTGTTTGCAATTTTCCAGATTTTGTCATTGTTTCATTATTTCATTATGCAATTGAATTTTTTAATGTTTAATATTTGTATCGTCTCCCTGACATCTTTCTTTCAGTCCCGTCCGTTTGAATGCGAGATCTATTTCCACTTTCTGTATATTTTAAATTCATTTCTCAACCTATTTTGGTAAAATATTATGTATAATTTCATTATGAGATAAAGTCAAATAAAACTCTGTAAGCGTTATTTTCTGTTGGTATATTGATCATGAGTAAGTAGTTGGAGTTGGTAGAATATAGATACTTACAGTGGTATTGCCGTCTGTAGTCCTGTTTCGAAAAACGCAACATTGTTTATCCATTATTTAAGGAATTAATGGCATATATTTTAATGAGACATGCAAGATTTTTAGATTTGGTTAATTTTATTTCTATATACATGTAGGTACACAGTTTCTGCAAAATATGAAATAATATCATCTTTAAGTATTTGAGGCGACTGTTGGAAAACATGTTGCAATTAATTACGACTAAAATAGATCATGATAATCCAGAGTTTATTATCAAATGAAAATGAACAATGAAATTCGGAAATTGTCATATTTTTACTTCCCGACTTCGAACAGCTTTGTTTAATGTTCACTGAGTTTTACAAAAGGATCCTTATATCAAGGTCTTGTGCTTTTAATTCTCACAATGTATATCTTTCATTAATCTTTAATTAATTTCATTTGTCGCATTGTATACAATGAAAAGGCAAGACATTTTTTAAAGTAAGCTCCGAAATTTTTCTAAAAAAAAAGAAGTGAATATTTGAAGTCTACATATCTAACAATAAATATCAAATAAAATACAAAAGATGAATATATACACACACAAAACTCTCACAACAAAAAGCAATAGCTTTAGTATTTACTAATAGTTTTATCAACATGTAAAATATGATCAGATGAGAACACTTGGTGTAAGAACAAGGTACATGTAGTTCCAAATATCACAAATTGCATTCATTCAAATTCATTATGATAAAACATACATTTTTTATTGGGTTTGTACATAGTCAATGTATGACGAATGGTTGAGAAACAATTAATTACAACTAACTAGTCCCTCAGTATGATTATTAACAAGCGCTTTTGCTAAAATTTATTAATTCGGTATCGCTTGATAATTTTTGGAATGACACCTTCACCACTCTCGGGACAGTCCTTTATAATTCACGACTAGAAATTTTGCCCCAAACTCTGTCATCGTCTCAGTTAAAAATGGAAAATGTGTGACTTTTGTTTGTTTCAATTATGCAGCTCAATTTCTATATAGTACATGTATCTTACTAATTCTAAACTAAAATCTGCATTTCTTACCCCTGCAAAGCAATTTTCTAAAACTTGTACAGCAGGTTGTATGTGTTTGAATATTGTGTAAATTTCCCCTCATTATCCTTTGGAAAGATTGATGCGGATGCGGAAAGTGTATGTTATTAGTGCTTCGAGCACACCAGATAAATACGTTGTTGGAGTAACCAAAGTAAATACAAAAAATTCATCATTGCATTGCAGTCGGTGGCTTTCAACAAGCGTAGGGCATAATATGTCAAAACACATTTTTTGGATAACAATTTCGATTCGTCCACCGAATACCAAACACAGGCAACTTTTCAGACTTTGTCCGCGTTTACGCAAAACGAACAACTATCCCATGGATTATAATAAACAGCTCCAAAATCACTGCATTTCGGTTTCATTTTGATCGGCTGATTCCCGGACTATTTCAAGTCTTACTTTTAAGCCTGCAACAAGACAATAAGTGGCGGAGAGCTCTTATCAAGTCTGGAACAATGATACAGCCAGCAATAACCATGAGTACCACAACCCAGACAGCACCAGAAGCATTGGCGGAAGGCCGGAAATCCTTCACAGAGATCTTCTTTCTTAAAGCCGCAGAGGTTTGGTTCTTTAAAACTGTCAGTTCTTTCTGCATTTGCTCTATTTCCTGGGCGAGTTTTTCGTCGTTTATATCTGTGTATTTAGGTACGTGGACCATGCCACAAGGGCACATGCACTCGCGTATAACTGTTTAAAATAAGAAGATGGGTTGATAGAGCACATGCCCATTTGGTTTAGTCGTAAAATACATTTTCAGATTTATTTATTTTTTTAAAATGAAATCGATTTGATAATGTTATAATAAAATTTTGCAAAAGCACAATTTCTAACTAAGACTAGTTTTGAATATTTTAACAAGTTGTAAAAAATATTGCTTTAATTAAGGTTTGGTTGTGTCGAACCCACAACCTAAAAAGCCTAGCTATATTAGGTTATCTAACGTCAGGTGCTCTAACCATTGAGCCATTCCAGTCACAATAAAATGTGTTGTTTAAATGCTAAATGCGACTTTGCCACGAATTTACTAACGAACTTGTATTATTTTTCTATGACCTTTAATTGTTGGGAAACAAAATGTTATTTTTATATATTTACGGAATTGGGGCATTTCATCACGTTTTTATTGATTGTAATCGGTTTGCTTAACATAAGAGCTTATTAAGACCATAACAAAAATAAGTATTGAACATAAAATAAACAATTGCACTAGTCTTAGACTTATTAACCTTATTTTCGAACGAATTCAGTAAAATTAATTAGTATTATAAAATTCTTCAGCCAATATACTACTGATGCCATTGCTTTATTTTCCCCAGACTTTCTCTTAATCGACCTTGGACAATGAAGTATGTCAAATTCACTTGCAGATCGAAGGTCACCTTTTTGTATGTAAAGAAAATTTATCACTTCACTTTAAAGGCTGGTCTTATAAAGAATGTCAGAGGAAAGTAAAGTAACGATATCTGTGGTAAAATGCCCGAGAAATTTTTTGTAATTAAAAAATTGATTAAGGTTGATATTAAGTTCTAAACTAGTTTTTGTGCACCGTAAATTGCAACTTTTTAACACGTACATGTACGGCACTGTAGATTCCATGTCGTCCATCTGAATTTCTTCCGACCGAGAGCTAAAGACCCTCAGCCAAAAATCATTCAATTTACTTCTTTTACGCAAAATTAATAGAAAATGAAATTTTTCATTTGTCCACCGAAATAAAGGATTTTTAATTTTTAAAAACAAAACGCGTATAAACACCTTTAATGTCAATTTATATATGATTCCCTTTATTTTATTATTATTATTAAATTTTTTTTTGAAAGACAAAAGTGTAAATAATAAATAAAAATGCGTTGTTCCATATTATTTATGATACATACTACAGAACTTATCATTTCAAAAAGAATATTATTAAAATTTCAATCCTTTTTTTTTCAATAAAAAAAGAAACAAACTTCTACAATAAAAAAGAAACAGTCTGCAACAATAAAAAAATATTTTTAAGTGGAGATTATGGCAAATGCACATGCAGTCAATTTGATAAAATTAGTAATCGCAAACAGCAATATTTCTTCTAAAATGATTTTTATCTAGCTTGAATAACTTACATGTGCAAACAGGTGCGACTCCGCTCCAGTCTCCTGACGATAAGCACTCCCGCTGTAAACTTCCGTTCGTGTGCTGAAATCCGGCGTTGCATGCAAAATGAGCAACTCCATTCAGATGCCTATTTATACTTAACAGGGTACTATTTAGGGGTGTGTTAGGATCCTGACAAACTTCCTCTACAATAAACGATACAAGTTTATATAACAAAGAAATTATGTATAACATAAATAAAATACGCATATATAAATATGCATATATAACAAAGAAAAACTCGTTAAACTCTATTTCTCTGTTTACATTTATCATGCAATGTATTCGTTTCATAATTTAAGCCGCATTTTTCTACTTTATTCATGACTATTAATTCTTTAAACTGAACTCCTTATCATAATATTCTTCCTTAATTTCCAACATATGAAAATGTACTGTCCTTTCTAGCATATTTTTGATACCTTAGATACAGTTTTCAGTAATCAAAGTCAAATTGCAGATACCTATTAAGGTAAAAATATGTGGCTTTTACTAATTAAAAATTTCTAATTGTCAGTGGGTCCAATAATTTATGACTCATTGACAATTAAAATGGTTAATTAATAAAAGACATGTCAAAAAGTATAGCGTACTCGATATCTTCCACGATATTAATTATATACAATAAGGCTAATTGAAGCGTACCCAGACAATTTGGCTGTGTCCCGTTCCATGTTCCATCTACCTGACAAAGAAGGGAACTAGAACCATTTATCTGAAATCCCTGGTTACAGGAAAATGTGGCAGTAGTGTTTACTGAAATCCCCGTGGAGTTCGTAATTCGTGTTGACAAGACAAAGATAGACATTGCTGTCAGCGGCTCACAGAGGATTTCTGCAAAGTCAAATGGTGAATGAGTTATTCGGTTTGTTTGACAGGCTTTGACTATTCTCTCGCATTTTCTTCGCCTTTTCTAAAAGTAGCTCTACTAGAGGATCTAGTATTCGTGAATGTATTAGGCATATGGTTCAAACAATTATACCACTTTAGTATTAAATTTATGACCAGGGTAATCTCATGTACCTGGATTGAATGTATTTCTTTCCTTTCTTCGTGTTTTAAGCAAACGAACAATATAACAACACAGCAGTGATGTCATCATCAGAGACAATTACTGTGGTTTCATTAATATTCAAGGGTATTAATTTTCGTGGATAAAGTGAAAATCACAGTTTCAAGGATACGTAAATTCGTGGCCAATGACCCTATCAATACAAAGTATTAGTAGACATTGCAGTTCAATGAATATTTAATTTCAAGGATAAACTTAACAACGAAATCAACGAAAATTGGTATTCAACGAATATTGATGAAACCACAGTACATGTTTTAGAAATATAATGTCCCTTCATATGAGAAAATTTAACATGATATATTTCAAATTTTAAAAAAATGTCTGTTTAATGATTGTGGATATTGTGTGTGTACATGTACTAGTCAAGAATGAGCTGAATACCACTTCCTTCAACCTTGTTGACCAATGGGCATTCAAATCCTTAAAGTTGCTTGGTTCGAATTAATATCAATTTTCACAGTTTCTTTGGCTAACTGTAAGTGAAACAGTATTTGGACCTATGCACAAATCCTGACAAGAATTAATACTTAAAATAATCGATAAGTTTGATGTAATATATTCAGAAGTATTGTTTTTCAAGAATTTTTTTTTATTAATACCTTGGAAATAGTAAGATTTTAAATGGTGCGAACAATTCAGATAATTTTGTAGTCGTATGCATTCGGACTACTAGACTACATTAAACTCTGGCATAGGAATAATTCCTACGCCAGAGTTCAATATCGTCTCTCTCAATCAGACGCTCGACTGTCTCCATATATATCCGACATGCAGAGTCTCTCTGCTTGTCGGAAATTTAGGAAGACAGCCGAGCGTCTGGTTGAACGAGACATGAGTTCAATATTGCTCGGATCCTTAAATATCCAGAAAAAATTCGATTACTGATACTTAGTTCGATGAAATTAATTCTATCTATAGATTTTACAGAACAAGATTCCTAATTGGTTTTATCAGAATTCTTGTCGAATAACCCCCAAAATTCTAACCGGTGTTAGAAAAAAACATGCGTAATTCTAATACAGCTTAGAAAATATTTGCCATTTGAAATAACATATCATTGATTTTAAACTAAATAATAATCCATAAAATCAACTCACATCAGTAGTTCCTTAATTATGTACATGTACAAGAATGTACGTTATAAAACGATTGTAATCAATGAGGGGGAAGGGTGGGCGGGGTATCATTGAACCTTGTTTAATGTCAAATAACCAATTGATTGACACGTTTTAGAGTCAGGATTTTTTTTTGGGGGGGGGGTGGGGGTGGTTGGGTTTTTTTTTCTTTTTTGTCTTAAAAGAATTTACCATTACACATGGCAGGATCTCCACTCCATGAACCATTACTTAGACAGGTGCGGGTCAAATCGCCCCCAGAATGATTGAAACCCGGAACACAGGAGTAGATAGCCTCACTACCAGTGTAGTAGGTTTGTTGAGTTCCGGTTCCGTTGGTGGAGAAAGGTTCACTTACATTGGAGCGTGGTTGGTGAACAACAGTTCCAACATTGTCAGGTAAAGTCAATGCTGGACAGGTAATCACTGTTGTAAGATTAGATAAAACATCTCAAAAATATCATGATAAATGAGTAATTTTAACGCAAAAACTTTGTTAAGTAGAATTTTTTTTTCACTGCAAACTGTAAAAATATATCAAATGGAAAGGAGGATGCAAAAAATTTAAACTTATTATATGTAATTAGACATTTGTAAAAACGAGAATCTTTGCGATCCGATTTACCATAAACAAACAAAAAATTAATTTTGTGTGGACTAACACATATACAACCAATCCAATTAATGCACTTCATAATTGATACATGTAATTTTAAATCTAAATTTAAGTTTGTTCATAGTTTATACTTTTATAATCAAATTCTTAATTTGTTTGCTTTTTCTGAAATTGATTTTATCTATTTAAGTGTTCAATAATCTTCTTTTAGGTATTTTAAAATTGGAATAAAAACAGCATGGCTGAAATATATTGAGGAGTGGGCATGGATGGAAAATATTACAGAAATGGATGATATATATACATTTACGTGGCCTTAATTCTGTTCGTTGCAGCTAGCTGAAAAAAGTAGCAAATTTTTTATTCAATTTCAAATCAGTGGGTCGGTATTTAGTGCGTCGTAATCTAAATTTTGTTCTACAGGTCAAATTTAACTATAATTTTTGTCACTGTTCCAAATTATTTTTTAAGATAAAAGACTATTCAACTTCCCTGTTTAATGAATACAGCATTTATTTATCCAATCTGTCGTGTTGCATATTTAGTTGCATCTTTTAAACCAACGTTGTCAGATATAAAGTATCTGCTTAATGGTCAAGCGCACCCTTCTGTTTCCGCCATGACGTTATTAGTCTAACCGCGTTCCTCGACATCCCCGTTCTGGAAGGTTCTTTCCATCAAAACTAAAATCGTATCAAATTAATCCATGTTATTTATTAGTGTTTTTGTTTTTAAATTTAACTAAAGATTGCCCATCCAAGGTATCAGCCTGCGATGCATGACGAACTCGTCCTGTCAACCCCGGTCTGGAAAGTTCTATGCCATCTTTTCACCAGAGCATCTATCCATCAAAAGTAAAATCGCGCATTAAGGAAACGAATTGACTTACTTCGTTTATTCAACATTTGTCAAATCTTCATTTTTATGTACACCCTAAATAAGTTCACAGTAAATATATTCACTCTTTTAGTTATCATTCAATATTATTTCACTGCAAGTACATATTTTGATGCAAACTCCCACTGTCTTGGATCCGTCTCTATCACCATACTTTTATTTTTTACTATTTCGGGCTGGTTTATCGAAAATGAAAGTAGGTTTTTAATTTATTTCTCAATGATAAGTTATCAGGTAAAATTTAATGATAGCTTACGGAAATCATGTCACACGTGTTGAAATACGACAGATATAAGAAGTCACTCTGGTGCTGGCGTTTCGTTCATGTAGTTCATTGGCAAAATGTCTTACTTTTTAAGGATAGACATTGACAGGCTAAGTATAATATCGAAAAAATTTAAACTCGCTAAACTATATTTCTCTCTTTTCAATAATCATACAATTAATCATACAGTGTCGTGTCGTGTCATAATTTAAACCGCATTTTTCCAATTCAATCATTGCTTTTTATTTTTAAAATCGAACCATTACCGTCATATTCTTCGTTAATTTCCAACACATGAAAATTTATTGTCCTTATTTACATATTTTTTATATCTTAAATAAAGTTTTCAGTAATCATAGTCATATTGCAGGTACTGATTAATTATAAAATATGTCAAAAAGGATAATAAATCCAATTCTCTTTCACAATATTAAATATATTCAATAAGGCTAACTGAAGCGTACCCAGACAATTTGGCTGTGTCCCGTTCCATGTTCCATCTATTTGACAAAGAAGGGAACTAGAACCATTTATCTGAAATCCTGGGTTACAGGAAAATGTGGCAGTAGTGTGTACTGGAATCCCCATGGAGTTTGAAACGTTTGTTGACAAGGCAAAGATAGACACTGCTGTTAGCGGCTCACAAAATATTTCTGCAAAGTCAAATAGTGAACAAATTATTCAGTTTGTTAGACAAGTTGTGCCTATACTCTCGTATTTTTTTAATTTTTTTTTTTTTTGCTTTTTCTTAAAGTAGCTCTACTAAAGGTATTTGGGAATGCAGAAGGCATATGGTTCAAATAATACTGCCATTGTCATAATCAAACAAGTTACAAATTTGACGTTTTGTAAACATATTGTCCCGTCATCTGGCAATATTAATCATGATCTATTTTAAATCAAAATGTTTGTTTAATGATTATGAATATTAGGTTACATCAATACTAGTCAAGGGTGAGCTGAATACTATATATTTCCTTCAACCTTGTTGACCGATGGGCTTTCAACTCCATAAAGCTACTTGATCCGAATCTTTTTAATTTTTAGGGTCTTCCGTCTTCAGCGGAATACCCTACTATTATTCTATTGTTTCTTTTTCACTTTTCTTATTATTCTTTTTATTCTTTTTTTGTCTTACAAATTTTATGCAGGCGATTTCTCGAAGATGGCTCATTCGATTTTCTTCAAATTTTAAGGGTTGATGTGTCGGCATCTGAAGTTTGTACCGCCGTTTCCTTTTTTTGATAACCACTTTCGGTCGGAAGTTATCGTCCGTTTACGATTTTTTAAAGTCAATTTTGTCGGCTAGAGATCCAAAGAACGAATAAAGATATAGGGCTGACATTTTCAGTGAGGATAGACATTAATTTTACCTGTTGCAACATGGTCATAAAAACATCCGCCGTCACTTCCGGTCGTCACCGGAAGCAAAGATAAAAAATCGGTTTTTTCAGCTTTTTGCTTTTTATATATTTTTCTAACGGGTTGATAGAGACTCTTTTACTGATTCAGAATATGTAATTTGTTTTGAAATCGATTGATGTGTTCCTGAGATATTAAGCATCTAAGTCCTGAAGCGAGAGTCCGAGTAGCACAGTCGTTAGAGTCGTGGACATGTGCCCAAGCGACCTGGGTTCAAGCTTGGGTGCCGAAATTTTTCCCCCTAATGTTTTGAGTTGATTAACAATTTAGTTTTAAAAGTGAAGGATTTTATCTCATTTACTCATAAATCGGACGGAAGACCCACTCGTTGCTCGCAACGAGAACGATCTAGTTATGTAAATGTTTGTACGTTGTAAAACAATTGAAAATCAATGAGGGGGAAAGGGAATACCAGTGAACCTTGTTTAATGTCCAATAACCAAATAATTAAAACTTTGGCAAGAAAACGTCGGTTTGGGGGGGGGGGGGGGGGTTCGATTCTTGTCTTTAAAGAATTTTACCATTACACATGACAGGATCTCCACTCCATGTTCCATTACGTAGACAGTTGCGAGTCAAATCGCCCCCAGAATGATTGAAACCCGGAACACAGGAGTAGATAGCTTCACTACCAGTGTAGTAGGTTTGTTGAGTTCCGGTTCCGTTGGAGGAGAGAATTTGATTTCCATTGGAGCTTGGTGGGTGAACAATAATTCCAACATTGTCAGGTAAAGTTAACGCTGGACAGGTAATCACTGTTGTGAAATTAAATAAAACATCTCAAAAATAACCGTGATAAGTGAATGATTTTAATGCCAAAAAAATTATTTAAATAGGTTTTTTTTACTGCAAACTGTAAAAAATATATTAAATTTGGAAAGGAGGGTGCAGATCAAAAATTGGAACTAATAATATGCGATAGAATTTCTGTAAAAACGAGAATCGTCGCGATGCGATTTACTATGAATAAACAAAAAATGTTTTTATGCGGTCTTACGTACACATAAAACTAATCCAATTCATGCAATAAATGACTTATACGTGTTATTCTAAACTTGAATTTGTTCATACTATAGACTTTCTCTCCTATGATAAAATATGTATGTATATACGATTATAGTTATAAATCAATGTAATTATAAACTAGTAGGATTTTAAAAATGAATGCAAAAACATAATTAAAATTAAAATTAAAGAATCAATATATCTTCTTTTTATTATTCATAATTTTACGCTACAGAATATCGGCAATACTTCATTTTATTTTATTGATTTATGATTCGATGGGTACTGTGTAGAACTACTTTAATCTCGGATAAAATGTCGTTGAATGATAAAGATTTTAACATCACGTTTAATTCAGATTTTTTTCCTTCATAAAAGAAATTGTAACGTCAGTTTCCCTCGGGATATTATGTTTTATAGTGCTTATAGGCTTTACTTGTAAAAACTCCTCCCGAAAATCAAGGGCCAGGAATATTCGAACTTTGCAGAAAATACCGGAATCCTCTTAAAATCTATTAATTGTGAACATTCAAATGAAAGCAAGTAACAATTGTTTCATATCTTTGAAGAAATGTCCTCACGTTAGTTTTTTCATGATTTTGAGAGGATTTCATGGTTATTCAGGTTTCAGTAACTACAGTAAGAGTTATTTCCCCTTATTGTAACAGAATTGTAACGCCAGAGTTCACGTCGGTTTTGTGTCGTCTTGCTCTTAAAAAATACCCCTGATTATTAAAACTGCGCATAGTATATTGTTTTATTTACCTAAAAAGCATGCCGTTATTGCAATTATACATTTTATCAGGTTCTAAAAGTTTTACTTTGATTCTCGCGAGAACGTGAGAATACCATTTGCAATGCTTGGAATTGCATTGTGTATCGAAATACTGACACAGAAAAAATCTAACCGATCAATGTGCAAGAAAACCATTGTGACGTCACACGATTGTATTTAAGTTTAAAGGGCGATAACTTATTTATATATTTTTCGTGTATGTTGTGTCAGCAGTATATTTACATGTACAATGCATGTGCATAGTCTTTAATTATTTTTATCTTGCTTGTTTTCGTGAGAACATAAAATGGGAAACCATATTTACAGGAAACTGCTGGCCCGATAAAACATTGCAATACTGGTCCAAGTAACTGACGCCAAAAATTCGTTAAATGAATGTGCATCTGGTCTGAATTTTCTATTCACACACGCCTTGCATGTTTAGCTCGTTTCGCTCGCTATTACACGTTGTAAACTTGACAGAAATAACGAAGTTCGCTTTTAACGAAGTAAGATCGTCCGTCCTTGGCACTTCGTTATAGGCGTGTTTTACAGTATATATTGAGAGTAAGTAAATCTTGGTAATATAATATTGTTTTAATTGCTTTAATGATATGTAGTATTTTCAACCATTTCATTCTAAGGTCAAATTTTGAACAAACGGAGACTGCATTTATATTGTTCTATGGTTAGTACAAGTACTATGGGACACCTGCCGATATTGATGTGGATATACATAATAATAAAAAAATACTTAGACCGTTTTAATGTTTTCAAATTTCCCCACATTATAAGAGATTTGCCAAAAATATGTTTTAAACATTCGGAAAGAGAAAAATTATAAAACGCCCAGTGGGATTCAAACTTATGACCAAAAGAATCGTAGCTAACGTTCAAACCAATTTCGACATGTTATTAGGTAACAATTTTGGAGGTAAACAGTTATGTAAAATTATACTTGATTTTATTATTGATTTCAATAGAAAGTATTTCACAATATAGAGGTATCCCATACCACCTTGAACAGGAAAATTCGGATAAACAGGCAAATGTACTGCAGCTACATGTAGCTAGCATACAAAAACTTATTTAAACAGAAATACATTCTTGTGAGAAGAGTTTGTTTTTAGGTTTCTACATTTTATTCAATATTGTCAGTTGTGACCTATATATGTGCCCCTCCTAGCTCAAATCTATGTTCTATGAACAATGACATAGAAATTACGTGAACAAATGGGAGAATCCCCGCTCCAACTCCCATTTAACAAACACTTCCTATTAAGATTTCCAAACGTATGTTCGAAACCAGCTTTATAGGTGTATGTAAGAGTGCCATTTACCGAGTAACTGCTTATAACTATTTCGCTATTTGGCGGAATAGTTACGTTTGGGCGCAGGATTTTTGAAAGTTGAAGACAGAAAATAATTTGATTAATAAGGAAATAAGCCTAATTGGCAAAATGAAATATAATGCTAGCAACAAAATAATATGTAAAACTTAAGTTATAGATGTATAACATGTACATTACACCACTTTTACTTTACGCAAATGAAAAATAACTTATCCTTGGTGCGTTTAAGTTACACTAAATGTTGCTGCTTTTGTGCTATTCCGGTGTAGCAGCGTTAGAAAATTTTTTACTGCGTCACAGTTAAAGAAGCCTTTTCTATGACATAGGCCTGTCTATTTCATTGTTTGTCACTTAGCCATGGCATTTTGAAATCAACAAGATTTGTCTGGTTTTTAAGCTAAGACTACGCAATCTGACTATATTTTACTTGAAGCCAGCGTCATTTTCAATTTGTTTTGATGCAAGAAATAGATAGTGACCACCTACAGAAAGTCCAAGATCTTTTTGCTCTTGTTAAAATGGTTCTATCATACAGTTTGTTCAGTCTGAAAACAGCGTATACAAAATCAGTCCTAAGGGGAATGTCTTGCATACATGGATTTAAAAATTTATCATTTCTTCAACTGTCTTATTCTTGCTAAAAACTGAATAAAACTGTGGTCAAAGATACAAACGCAATAAATAAAGGCGCAACATAATTGTGCATGATTTAACTTTTTTCTCAAAAAATAGTTTTAGAGTGGACACCAATGATCTCCTTTTAAAATTTTACAAAGTACAGAGAAATGTCTTTGGTTACCCACATAGAATTGCAAAACTGCATATTTTAAATTAATGTTTAAAAATCTTAGGGAGGTCATTGTGTGCACTCTACAACCATTTGTTAAGAAAAAGGTTAAACCATGCGCAATTTACCGGTATTTATCCCTTTGTCTCACAATACATACAAAGCAATATGAAAAACCTCTTGTTTTTTGCTTTTGTTTTTTTTAGACGACCGTTTTGGTTAGTTTTTGGCATAAACAAGTCAATTCAAGATATGTTTTATTCTTGGTCCACATGTGTACACGATAGCGGAAATACTCCTTACCTTGCTGGAATGATATGAAAACGACTTTTTATTTGGTTAGTAAATGAATAACCCGTCTAAATTTCAAAACCATGTCGCTAAAAGTCGGAAATATCTGTTGATGATACATAAGTTGCTCTCAAATAATCTATTTGGTGAATCAAAACGATGACTTATGAAATAAACTAATTTTCAGTTAGAGATTCAAGCCTAATTGAGGCGTGGAAGGAGGAGGGTCTTCTTTTTTTTTATTTTTACATTGATACCGTCTTGCAAATTACTTCTTACCTGAACAGACAGGAGGATAACCACTCCAAGTCCCATCTGGTAAACAAGTCCTATTCAAATTTCCTTCCGAAATATTGAATCCTAGATTACAGGTGTAATGTAAAATTCCGTCCACAGTTAAATTTTTTTCTATAATAGTTCCATTTGGCAGATCGGATTCGTCTGGACAATAGGTTTCTGTTCATGTGAAACAAGATTTATGATAGGCAAAATTAACAATATATTGGCTTAACTAGCTTTATTTCAATTTTAAACCAATATCAAGTTTGAGCGATATCTTATAAATGAAATTAAGTTTTATATATTTGATATTTGCAATAAACATGAGATAATTTAACCAGTAAAATTAAAAGATGTTATAACAATTAAAGGGACCTAAACACATTTTAAGATTAAATTTTATTTTTAATTATTGATATATAAAATAGTTTACTTGTGCAATTCGAACAGTTAACCAAAATTTGAATGCTATAATTCAAATTATAAGAGGGATAAAGAGATAAGACTGCATTGTTATTTTTACAAAGATCGAGTCTTATAGTTGCTTACAAATATTGTAAAGAAAGGAATTACCACTTCGTTTCAAACAAGATTAACTTGTTTAATGCATTCATAAGTGATATTATCAACAAAAAAGCAGCATTTGATTGAACTTTATACCAATGTAAACAATAACAAAACTCGAGCTTTGTTTACAAAAAAGCAATCTCTGTACTTTGCTTGTAACTCAGTTATTGACTTTTAAATATTGACGGGGCATTAAAAATACACATACTGATCATTCTAACCCTTCTAGACTTTTTGTATCGAAGTCCATGTTTATATTTCCTTATATTAAACTTCTTTCCAAGTTAGCTTTGGAATGTAAGTTTAAGGAAGATCGAATAGATATAGAGCATGTTAATAAATCGTTATCATCGTTGGAAACGGCCCCAAGATCTATTACTTGTTTCTTCAGAAGAATAATCAAAGACTAATTAAGCTATAAGTGCTTACAATTGCTAATGTTGGATCTTACATAATGGTCACCATATTTCCTCCGTGAGTTAATTCCTTGACAACTAAATCTAGTAAAACCAAAACACTTTCACTGTTATCAGTTTTACAAATTCGTGCTCTTTTTTGTCTTACTTTATAGTTCAATACTAATTTTTATGATCACCTTATTGTATTAGTCAATTACCTGTGCATTGGAGGACAGTCTGATTCCATTCTGCATCAAGGTTACAGTGCACCTCGGTGTCCGAGTTATTTGACGCTTGGAACCCGTAGTTGCAGACGATAGCCACTCTTTCACAAGGAAGCACATAAGGTACATTGAGATATCCATTCGTCAAAGATAAACCCGTAGTATTACATGAACCTAAAGAATTGAAGGTACTGAGGCTATTAAATGATAATCTAAGTCCAGCAAAAAAGTTACTTTCAAACTATTGTTTTCTTGTCCTTAGCACCATAGCCATACGAGTCATTTATATTACCGATTTCAAAAGTAATGTTTGGATTGCGATATTTGACAAACAGGCACGTAGCATGGGGGGGGGGGGGGCAGGGGGGTCCTGGTCCCCCCCCCCCCCCACTTTTTCTCGCAGCATCTAATTTTTAAAATTTTACATATAAAAAATTGAATTATCATGGAGTTGCCCCCCCCCCCCACTTTTTTGGGAGTATGTAAAAAATTGGTATAAAAAAATGAAGTTTTAGATATACAACCCCCCCCCCCCCCCCCCCGGATTAGGATTTTGATGATTTTGGAAAAGTCAAAATTCTTTTTCTTTTTTTTTTGGCTTGTCAAGATTTTTTGGGTGAGTCTGGTCCCCCCACTTTCAAAAACGATGCTACGTGCCTGACAAAATCATGGTTTTGATTATTAAAATCACACTAAAGAAATTCACATAACAACAAATACCGTTTAATGTGGAAATCTATGATTTAATTTCAAAACGAGTTTCAAACTTCAAAAGGTTAAAAATGAATTGATAATTATTCCCGAAAACAGGTTATTATAGTTTTGTGAAAATAGTTATTTTCAATTGTTCGACGAATTACCTATATCAGATATTACAGGTAGTTTGGGTTTGGGGAAATTAGCTCTTTGTTCAGACAAACTGATTTTTTTTGTCCAGTTCATCGAAAAGAAAAGACTAAGGAAAACTTCTGCATCGATGCATTTTGCAGTTTTGT
This sequence comes from Magallana gigas, assembly GCF_963853765.1. Taxonomy (NCBI): domain Eukaryota; kingdom Metazoa; phylum Mollusca; class Bivalvia; order Ostreida; family Ostreidae; genus Magallana; species Magallana gigas. The sequence continues at coordinate 22,082,539 of NC_088855.1, forward strand.
CTTATTCAGCTCTGCAGAAGTATACAAATCCAAAAATTATGAATTATGTTTTTTTTCTTTAGATTTAAAATACTGTAGTTTAGTAGGGAATAGAACTTTCCAGGCACGTAGCATTCGGGAAGGGGGGGGGGTGATCCCCTCACCTTTTTTCACAGCAAACATATAAAAATGATTTATCATTCAGTAGCGTCCTCATCACACTTTTTGGAGAATGTTAAATATTTAAACGAGAAAATAGACAGCGGAATGAAGTTATACTACGCTATCCCCCCCCCCCCCCCCCCCCCGTCTACGGATTAGAATTTTGATTATTATGGAAATTTAAAAATATATATATATTTTTATTATTATCATTATATTATTATTATTATTATTATTATTATCTTTTTTTGCTTTTTTTAGACTTTATGGATGACCTTGCACCCCCTCCCCACTTTTAAAAACGATGCTACTTGCCTACTCACTACTCATAAAAGGACGTTTGAAACCTGACACTCAACAATTAGGCCCAGGGCTTTATTTTTGAAGTCAGCGATTCATATATATTTTACTTCAAAATGCACGATGTCTGTTTTACGATCGCAGTTTCCTGTTATTTTACATCCATGAATAATCAAAGCATATAAGTTTTAAGAGACCGCGTAATAGGCGCTAGTACATTAACACTTTGAACATTGTATCATTGGTTCCATGGAAATGTTGTAAAAATAAATAAAACTACCAACCTCTTGACATCAACCCAAACACTTGAATATTTATCTCCACGTCATTCGTTTGCTGTTGTTCCTCGCCGCTTCCCCAAGGAAAATCAATATCAAAGAAAAACGACCTAGATGTTGGTTTGACCCTCCAGACAAAGACTCCATACTGATTGTACCCAAATATCAGTCCACTGTATCTGCTTTGCATGTCTGGGTTATAATCACCGGAAGTGACCACCGAGCCAACTCCGTAAAACAGAAAACCGCCATTAGCACCAACCCTGGGACTTATCTGGGAAATATAAAATTGTTTTTTGATTGTTGGACAATTAATTGCCTGTTTCAGTTAATGACGATTCCGTGTAATTCAAATTAATATAGAAGTTTAATCTTTTGCTCTCTCTCCTCCATCGTACTACTGCAAACACTGTCCATATATGTTTTAACGTTTGTTACAAATAGATATTTGATTTTCAAGACGTTTCATCTGCTAGTGATATGATGGGTTATCAGTTTGTATTAAATTTTGTTCAGATTACATCTTTTTACTATTATACTCGATCGTCACTGCGACTTACATTTATACTCATGAAAAATGTAATGCCAAAATGAACGTATTATAAGTATGGCAACATTTTTGTATTAACGGCATACTCACTGAGACCAGAACGAGGACAGAATTCATATCCTCTTTTGGAATAGGAAATATCATCCTTGGAGCCTCAGTGGATTGCCGGTTAACATAAATAGTTGAGTTCCAGGTCCATCGGCATTTGCTTGTGTCGTTATCAAAGTTCCACGCTAGCACTCTGATATTGACTTCGTATGAAACCAAACGTTCGTTTTTTAGATAAGTTTTTAATCCCCATCCATCTGCGGCACTTGTTATTGGGTCTTTTAAAATATCAGTATGCAATGTAAAAATATGTGCTATTGTCTGAATTTAATTAAATTAATACAAGATACCTTATGAAGAAAACGAAAATCATAAATTTTAAGGGTCCTCCATATCTGTGGGAGACATTCTGCTTACAAACCCGAATTTCTATATTACTTAAAGATATGGATTTCTAGCATGTGTTTGACTTGAAAATGACGGAAAAAATAATCAACTTTTTAAATTTTACTGCTATTCAGAAGTCCCTTCTGCATTCGGTACTGTCATAAAAAAAGTAGTCAATAACAGCATCGAAAACAAAAAGTAAATCTTATTTGAGGAATTATTTAAATCATGTTCACAAAAAAGAAAATTGAAAAACAAGTAAATCTTACAACTTTCTTTCACCCATACTCGGACGTGTGATTCGTTATAGGCAAACGTCAAACCTCCTGCTTCTGTCCCACAGGTAAAACATCCAGGTATCCCTAAACGAAACAGCTTCAAGATTCGCATAATGCCAAAAGGTAAATTGTAATGAAGTCTTGAGTTTAAATTTTCATGACTTAAAAAGTGCATGGCATTGCATTATTTTACCATTGCCTTCGGAGATCAGTCCAGGAAATTCTGCAAATGTTGCTGTAGGTTTTGCTTGCACAACTACCATGTCCGGATATGACGTCATTCCAATTGGAATTTCAAAGTACGTTGTCAAGTTATTTGCTGAATTTATAGATGTAAAACATAACTTTTTAAGACGATTTCAAGGAATAAATTAAACTTCCTCACTGCACCAAGGCTTATATTTTTCTAGACACTACGTCACAAGATGGTGATTTAATTGTTTTGTTTATTGGTTTATTTAAATCGTTTGGTTTGAATTTCACCGTGGATCAGTGATTAAAGTATCTTGTGTCCCACAGATCACGAGTTTGAATCCGTTGGTGACTTTTGTTAATAATTACTTAATAAAACTCTTAAAAATAATTATTTTTATTCAAATGTTGCATATATATATTTCACGTAGTTAAGTTACATATTTCTTATGCATTATGGGTATGTGTCATAAAAAAACTCTGATGCTTAAAGAAAGTACTTACGCGATTTGTTATTCTTTGACCTCAGATGGTACTGAAAATCGGTGTCATAATCCGGAGGCATGTCATTTTGACGCCACATCTTGACTCGAACAGAAGCATCGGAATACCTGGTCTGAATGGTACCTCCATTAAGAGATAACGGTTGATACCAGGTGGTATCTGTACCTATAACAAATCGATCGCTCTTTTTGGCATTTATACAAGATTAAATACTTCTAAATTTAAAAACATTCCAATAAGTCACTTGTAGCTGTCAATTCTTAAAAATAATGGATAGAAAACTGTTCATTCCTACTAATTGTGGACAGTAAGAGGAAAAATTGTTATGAATTTATTGGACAGCTATGGGTATTTTGGAAACAAGAATAAAGGCATTCTATTTGCCAATTTAGAAACAGATGATATGTTTTACACCTAAAAACGAGACAAGTACTAGCATGATATATTAGAAAACTACACTGTCAACATATGCAGTGTCTCTTTTACACCCCTTAACATTATTAGATTAGAAATGTTATCCCAAATAGACAATATGTTGCTTAGTAGAAGAATCAATGAAAATAAAATTTTCACAGCACAGCTTTATAATTCCCTTATATTCGAAATTCAAATAAAATATTATATAAAATAAAAACACTGAAAATGTCCATTACTTGAACAACAGAAAGTGCTATACAAGAGTAGTTTTATTGTTCAACATTAAAAAATATATCTATTAGCATTGTCAACAGGTGCTCGATCAGTACTCTCTCTCTCTCATAGTATAGACAGTTTTTGGGGCTTATATCCCTTAATTCTGTTTAATTTTGTAGTACGTCATAACTAATTTTGGCATTTCATATATTTTATCGTATTTTCAATCCAATATTTTATTTGAATTTCGAATAAAAGGCAATTAATATTAACATTATTGCTATGCAAAATTCAAAGATTTTAAAGAATTTGACTGCGACGTCTAGTTAGAACTATATAATTATAGCAGATTCATTTATAATTTAATACTGACAAACCGGTAACTTAATAAAAGCTTAATTACATTTTTTAAACTTGATATCTTCTATAAGGATTATAGAATCCTTATAGTAATGGTATAGTAATTAACAATTACTGATGGTTTATTTTTTTGATTTATTTTTATCAATTTAATTTTTTCTCAATACCAAGCCAACCTATTACTAAAATTACAAAATGTATCGGGTTTGTTATCTAACGCGTGCTTACAAATGTATAAAGGTCTACGTTTACTCAGAATGAAAAAAATCCACTGATGACAATGAAAAACCATCAATTGTGTGTTAAAGACCTATCATGCTAGTGCTATTTTTCGCTTTCAAAAAAAGTGGGTTAGTGACCTACTTTTTGAGATAATGGACATTGAATATTTTTGAAAATTTAAGAAAAGTCCCTAAAAAATTTACACTATGATTGAAATTCTCTTAATTGTGAAAATAATACAAATTGCTAAAAAAATTAAAAATGAAATACAGTTAATGAATGGCAGTGACACTAAACAGACACAAAGCATTGTAGCAACCTCTAATGATACAACGTCCACTAATGAGAAATGTTGCATTAGTGATCAAGATGTTGACCACTAATGATAGAGTTTTATCATTAACGAACGACCTAACCGTCCGCTAATGATATATTTTCAGATTTATATCAATAGCTGTCAACAATCGTAACCTATAATGATATGGGGGGGGGGATGAGAAATAAGTACTACCTTGACCACTAATGATACACATTTGCACACATTTTCAATTGCATTTGTGGATGGATTTGCAACCTTTAATTAAATAATATGATATAATTTAATATAAAATTATTTATATTTATATTTATATTTACATTTGGAAACAAAATTTACTAAAGTGACGTCATAGATGGACAGGTCATGAACCATGGTGACTAATGTTGAGTCTAATATGTTAGACAACCTCTGTAAACGTTGGATAAAGATTTGATTTTGTAAGATTTTACATAAGAATTGGTTAAAATTGAGGGGGGGGGGGCAGATATCTGATCATATATATAGTCCTTTATTGTAAAATACACCATTCTGACATTGCCCCTGATATTTCGCCTTTTAAATTGAACTGAAATAGTCGCATACAGACAAAATACATAAAATTTATGACTTCGTCTGTTTACTTGAAGATCCAAATTGATTATCATTATTCAAAAAGGAGTTGTGCTGAATATTTTTAGTTGAAGAAAATTTGAAGAAAAGCAATTTTTCGATATTAAAATATAATTGTAAAACTTTAAGCGGGGTTTTATTAAAATAAAAAAGATCCAATTCATAAGATATTTTGCTATTGTGGTCTGTAGCACAATTAAATCACTCATCTGTTGTTAAATTGAATATGTGAATGTTTTAATTATGTATAAGAACAACAAAGAATATTAATTAAAGTTGGTTGAATTAAAACTACTTAAACAATGGTGATTATGTCGGTGTAACAAAGAATGTTAACCTGGGTTGAAAATTGAACCGGGTTTGATAAAATTATATCATTAGTGGTCAACATCCTTACTACTAATGCAACATTATATCATTAGTGGACAGTGTATCATTAGACATGCGCGGATCCAGAAAATTTTTCCAGGGGGGGTCCGAAGGATAATTGTGTTTGCCAGGGGGGGTCCGAGGCATATTTTCGTGATAATTTTACTATGTAAATTTAATAAATTTTCATTTTCCAGGGGGGGTCGGGACCCCCCCGACCCCCCCTCTAGATCCGCGCATGATTAGAGGTTGCTACAAAGCAATAAGTTTTCATTCACAATTTTTATGAATATTCCAGTCCGAATTTCCTCTATCAGTATTCAAATTCCTACCCTTTTTGATTCAATTTTACAAAAAATAAATGATGATAATACTAAAAGATTTATAGCATTAAACTAGGTATGTTGACCTTACTCTGCATTCATAAAAGTTTTATGAGAGCAATGATCAAAATATTGTGATATGGCATCTTTTATCGTTTTTAAGCATTTTTCAATACTTTTGTAGTGCATGCCATTCGAATATCTAAACGAAAAAGAGAGATAATCCTGCAGAAAATATGCAAAATTATGTTGACTAACAAAGAAAATCCGAATTTTCTCTGTTTTGCTAAAAGTCCAACTTTTTTTTAGCCTAATTCCATAATAAAAAAAAATATATCGAATGGTTTGTCAATAATAATTCATTTCATGAATATTTTTAGTGTTTAGAACAAATTTTACTCATGACATTGAATTTTATAACAATCCGAATTTGAGAACTCAAACCCTGAGTAAACAACGTCCTTAATAAATAAAGAGATTGTTTATGAAGATACGCCGAACTCTTGTCATTGAGTCCTGCCTTACTTTTATAAATACACTGTAATACTGGACAGTTTTATCAGATGCACACTCACCAAGGTACACCGCTAATCCATCGTCATTTTTCATATCGAGTGGGTCGTTATCAAACTTCTCTGGTAAAAGAATCAAAACACCGCTTGCATTGTAGAAATAAATAACACCTCCATATTTTTCAGTTGCGTCATCATCTCTAGGAGACGAACCAAAGGCATTGAATATGTAATAGTCAGAACCATCTTCAACCTTGACCTCAACAATGACCTTGACCGGTACTTGCGTCTCAGTTGCATTTTTTATATCCGTGAAGGGCACGTAAAACTCGACCTTGTGATCATCTTGTGCCTTTGCTGTTATCCAATCACTTATGAATGAAGGTTCATACACTGTCATTCCATTCGCAAACCCTAAGAAGAAATGGATGCATGCATTAATAAAAATCTTAAATTCATAACTTAACTAATTTGGTATCGAAAAACTGGAAACTTTAAATTTACTGAGTGCGTTTAAATACAATTTTTACAATAGTTGTCGTACATATTGTATTTATATTCACTTTGTAAATTCAAAATTTACATGTACATATATTAAAAATTATGATTTTATATATATATATATATATATATATATATATATATATATATATATATATATATATATATACGTTAAAGGATTTATTGTTGAGAATACTTTATACTTTATCGCATTTTTGTCATATGAAAACTCACTACAGATTCTGTACAATTTGTACATGTAGTTGTTTATTTGTTTTACACTATTACTTAAGAATGAATTTATTTAGTAAATATTAACTTAGGCATGTATATTTAAATATATTTGCCCTACTAAATCACTACTAAAATAAAAAAAAAAATGTTTTAACCGATTTCTTTCAAATAAGGTGCGATGAATGGTACTTACAGTGATGAACAAAAATCCAAAATGATACAACCGAGAGTCTGTCTATAGGCATTTTTTATTGAGCTTTAACCAATGGCTTGCTAAATGTAACCTTCTTTTGCATCAGTCTTTCGAGGACTAGTATAGTTTTGAACATCTACTAAGTGAGTAAAGGAAACACTGGAATTTTATGAAGCACTTACAATGGCAGTCACTCATGAAAATCGATTAAATATTGCCTTTCGCCTTTTACCTAGTTACATATATATTTGATGAAGTGGTATTCGATTTTTTTTTTAATTCCTGTTTTGACTTTACAATTATTGAATGGTGTTCACTATCAACCCTTATTGTGGATATAACAAAAACTTACCAATACTTCATGTGAACAAATAAAAAGGCAATGACGGTGAACTCTTTTAGAGCAGCTTCACTTATTTCACTTATTCCTTTTTCCGAAAAATGGTTATACCAAAGAAAATATCCATTCAATTTATTTCATATCATTGATTAAGATCTGGTTGTATTAACATTGATTTAAAAGGTTGTATTCTATTATGAATAAATACCGTCAAAACACAAATTTCTGCTTATTTCATGTACTTTTAGCAAAACTGGAGATGTGCCATCGGTTGAATGAAGATCAATTCTTAAATCTTTGCATTAATCATTTCGCCTATCCCATTTCAGACCATTAATCCATTCACCAATATCTGTTTCAACCTCAGGCAATTAAATTTTGCCATTGGTCCATTAATACCTGCAGTGAAGATGTTATACACATACTAGCTGTGTCTTACGACAGGTTGATAAAAGGTAATTAGGTTGTCCCACTATTTTGTTTTTGATGTTGTATTGCCTCGGGGTGAAAAGAAAATCATGCTGTCAGATTTTAAAATCTGGATGCATTTGACTGTAACATTTTACGCCTTTTTATCTATCAAGCGGATGAAGCTTCGAACATCCATTGAACGAATTCGATATAATTGATTAATGTTTTGAATTAAATGATCTGCCATCCTAACCGAAAACTGTATTATCAAATTACATTTTGAAATACGCTTGAATAGATTATAAGTTACCTGGGGTTTTTTGTTTTGTTTTCAAAGAGATGATTCGCAAAACGTTTCATCTTCGTTGCTTTAAAATTGCCAAAGTTGAAAGATAATGAGTGACTTTAAAATGTCCAAAGATGAAAGAGAATTATTCAAGAGTTTAGTTACAGATGATTGAATTGATAAAGTTCAGAGTTTGATTTTCTCTACTTCAAGCTAAAGATAAGCTACAGAAAATTTTTCTTTAAAAGTATTTAGAAACCAAATGCTTTTCTTTTTTGCGAACCTCTCGCTCTAAGGTAATGCTTGACAATTTGAAAAACCCGATTACAATTAAACTACGGGTCAGGGTCATTTTGATCAAAGCACATTAAATATAAATCTGAAATATATCATTAAATGATATTGAATTATATTTTATATAAGATAGCATCGTGTTGTACATGTGCTTACCTTATCAGGATTGGTTGCAGACAGTATGGTCCGGATGGCTAAATAGTATATACAGTGTGCGATACAAATTGCTCTTGTTGGAGATTCTATTAAGGTAAAGTATGTATGTACATCTTACAACACGTTTGCTATTATTATACTCACTGTACATGTCGTTTACTGACAAATATTGCTGATAGTTGTGACGTTTGACTATTGTATGGTCTTTAGAAATAACATTAGATTGATTATTTATTCAACAAGTTGCTATATAATCCAAAACGTAACTGTTCTTTTTCAGAAATGAGTTCTTTTCAAAGCTGACAAAATGTCATTTAGATATGCTTGACTCATACGAGAAAAGGCAATTAAAACACACCTAAATTAATCTACACAGACTTGGATCCACCCCATTCAATTATTAAATCATATTGTATATCTTAAGGACAGTGCTTGATCATGAGTTGGTCAGTTGATATCTACTACCTTGGTTTTTATTGATTGTCAGAGTCAGGTTGAATCGGTTGCTCTCTATTTTTTGTTTTATGTGTTTTACCGCCAAGTTTGACATTAATTGACAGGACATTGACCAGAGCAGCAGACCTATATACACATATTGACTTGCACTTGAATTCTGGACCAGAACTTGCTAATTTTTGGGTAACTTTATCAAATACTAATATTCATGTAATTGAATTGTTCATTAGGATCAATTAGACTATTTTATTCCAGAAATTTTCTTAGAACTATTCTCTTCAAATTACATAATCAGATGTTTATGTTGTATCTACAAATATTATCTAACTTATGCTAAAAGAATGGCGAGGAAGTGCTATTGACTTTTTTTTAATGAGCAATATAATTTTCTATGACCGACCAAGTATTTCTGAGAATTGTAATGCTTATTATTATATATAAGAGTAATCTCCCGCCGAAATGCTTTAAAGTATATAAGGTAGTGAAATAATGTTGAAAATATTATCTTGATGGAAATCATTAAATGCTGTACTGTACTAATGTTATAATTAATATGAATTGTATCCGAAGGCAGAGGGCGGCATAACACTTCAGGGCTTTCCTGTCGCCTCAGGGAAAATATTTTGGTATGTCGCCCTCGGAGCCATGTAATATATCATGTTATATTATGTTATATAATATTTTTAAAAATAAAAATCTGTTTACCTCATTAACAGATGTATTTTAATTATTAATGCATCTTTTTATATTATAAATCAATTTTTTGGCAAAATGTCGATAGATGCTTTCAAAAAAAGATAATTTTTCAAAATACACTATTAAAGTAAGTTTCTCTGAATAGCAAACACTGTCCCGACATTTCGAGGAACTGTTTACGTCTGCTTAGCTGGATTTCAAATCCGACGTAATTAATATGCAGAATTTAGCACGTGAGGGTAATATAACAGTTTCAGTAGGTCAATATAACCATTTCATGTGAAATTATGACTCTTTTAACTTTTTCCGGGAGGGCAATATAACTATTTCCGGTGTGATTCAGCAATTTTCAGGGCATAGTAAAAAATTATCCCATTTGTGACATATCGAGAAAAACTGATTCCAAAATGTTATATATTATATTTAATCACACAAACCTGGATTATGTTTATAATAATTGATATGAAAACTTTTCCGGATGTCAAGTGTCCCTTTTTTGTCAATTTTCAAAATTATCCAAATCATCACGTCACGTTATTAGATCACAGTTAGTATAGTGTACCAAAAATAAATATTTGACTCGATCTTTTGCAGCATTATCTGGTGTAAAACAAGATCAACATCTTAATGATCCAACATGTTTGGTAGTATTGAGGAGAACAGACATTTCTCATTTAAAAACAGAATACTGCAGTCATATGCTCTCACCCGATTCATACCTTAATTTGAATTACAATGTAAGCTATAATAGTTTAAACACAACGTTGATAAGATTCTTATACAGTTTTGAATTAATTTGTATACTTTTGCAGTTTAACCAAGCTATGAATTTCTGTGCAAAACACAAAATGGAAATTTGCAAAGATCAGCCTTAGCCACCATTCAAATTCAATTTTGTAGAGTTTATTATCATAGTTTGTGTTTGAAATAGAATTTTCGACAGTATATTTTTCGTGCGTGACAATTGCCCCTTTAACAGGGTTTAAAAAATAATCGAAAATGATCTCCTTTCCTCATATCATCACTATACTTTTGTTAACGGTCTCCGATAATCAGCACTGTTCTATAACTCTAAAATATCCGGATTTGTTTTATTCGTACCATAAAGCTGCCTTTCATATAGACAAATTTAATAAGTCTTGTAGTGTTAATATTTACATAAAGACACCAATGAACTACTTGGTTTCGTGGCTTCACGGAAACCTACTACCTAGAGGTAGAGGGATTCGAGCCACTGATGCACCGGCATAAGTGGGTTTTTTTTCTTATTTTGATCTCAACTTGTATACGTTATTTATTCTATTATATCCATTGTGGCTAAATTGCAATTATTTTAAAGTACGTTGATGCCACCAAATTTTTTTTTTTAATTTTAAATTCTATTTATAAAGTTTGAAGGATAAATAACATTCTTAAGATGAACAAATGTTTGAGGCCAAGGATCGGAGGACCTTATTATTATTTTCTTATATGATAGAGTAATATATTAAGTATTGTTTTGTTAGATATGACCGACGGATGTCTAGAATAATTTGTTGGAGTATATGAATTTGATTTTCTTTTTGCATTTTCGGATTTCAACATTTCCATTATTTATTTTAAAAAAACGACATTTCACACCTTATCTTAGCGGTGATAAAATGCCTTTAGTTAAAATACCAATGGCCGGGAGGAACATTATACGCCTATTCCAAAGATAGGCCTTTGGCTTTTTTTAGATTTGAAAATTAGGTAAAGAACAAAAGATGAATTGCTTTTTGATTACATTTATAGTATGCTATTAACCTGAGAGTTTTGCTGTATATTTTCAATGCATTTTAAAATAATTTAGTGACTATCAATGTAAGAGTACATAGAAAAAATATGGCGATTTAAAAAATATGGCATTTAATATGATTCAAAATGTCTAACGAATCGAATAATTTTAATTTTTACGCTGCATAGATTTAATCTATATATCAAACTTATCCACATCTCTCTAAGAACTATTTGTTGTTCTTTGAAATTCATTTTTTAATGACACAGAAGTAGTTTACAAAGTACTAGTATTCAGTCTTTAAAATAAATTACCAACAAATGCTGAAAAATGAAGACAACATATGCAATTTTTCTGTGTTTCAAAGGTTTAAAAGGTTATGAACAATATAATATGCTTATAACTATAATGCAGTCTAAGGCAATTAGGTAATTATTTCACCTGGACAATTTCTTGTTCCGCATACGTCTTTTTCTTTACCAGATATTCTGATACATGTACATTTTATTTGCAAAACGGCAACAAACCCGATTAGGATGACAAAGACTTCCTTTATTATCCATGTTTTTCATCTTTATATATGAGTAGAGAGAAACATATCTCATTGTTTGATGGTGAAAACAAAAGGATTAGGTCCAAGTTCTAAAAACTTTCCAACATGTACATATGTAGTGATAACATAAAGTAATATTTCATATTAAACACACCGTATACATGGTCAATATTAGTACATGAACACATAAAATGGTTGAAATTAGGACAGAAGTTACACAGAAAAATAATTCAAAAGACAAAGTGTATATGGCTTAGTAAAGACAATAAATAACCGACAGGTGTTGTATTGTAATTTTTCCCCCTTGTCATCCGTCCTTCCGTGAAAATGACGGAAAAATGCCTATATGGTAGGTTCCTCCTCGAAAAGCTAGCTATCTATTTTAGCTATATATATAATATTTCCCCAATTTTTATAGCCAGGTCATCCCCACAAAAAGCCTTTTATATAGTAGATTTTCCTCTTTTCATTCTATTCCTGTCTCTTCACACACTACCTGGCAAATCTTGACTTAATTTGGTGTACCATATAAGGGAAGTATGGAGCTGGATATTGCAAAGTTTATTGCTCCTTTCTTCCTTCAAAGGCCACTCATGTCATAAACTGTACAGAAAATTATTTTCAAATCTTTACTCACTACTTCTAGATATCTTGCTTTGCTTTGATAGGTGGGTTCTACATGTAAGTAAAGGTATGGATTACTACCAATCATGTAAGAAAAACGAATTAAAAACCGAGTTTTGAAACATTTACATGTTTATAAATACATGAGCACGAAGCGCATTGATATACTGATAAAACTGCAAGTAATTTGGATATGAAATTAAACGCAATGTTATACAATGTAAATAATTTGTAAGCAAATGGTATGGCTTTTTTCAACCATATTTCAGTTTGATTCTTTGCTGGATGAACGCATGATTCGTTAAAATAATGAGTAGACAGTCTTCAAGTTGTGCCTTTATTACGAAAGCCCAGAATTCGAGATCTGAGATACTAAAATTATATGGTTTTCATCATTCACTGTATGTAAAAATTTATAGAACATTTATTTTAAAGATTACATCTATACTTTTAATTTTGAATTTTGCAATAAATATAATAGTGTAGGTTGGCTTTGAATGCAGTAAAATCAATAAAATATAAAACACTATCCCTTATATAACTTTTTTTTAGTGATTATGCAGTTGCGCTATATTGTGCAACTTACTAAATTGTAAAAAAAAATACACACTTCTTCCTGCATAAAACTGGCAGGATTGTTTGGGGGTTTGTTAAAAACTTATGCGTAAGTGATGTATATATACAACTTTCTTATTTTTAATTTTACATGAAATATTGAATTTATGACAATTTTTAACTGATAAAAAGATAAGAAATCTTTTTCTTTTTAAAAATGATTTACACCTGTAAAACATAAAGCGTATCTAACAACAATACGGGTTTAATGGATGACCTTTTGTGGCGTATAGGCAACGTACACAATATGCATGTCCATGACTGTATGTGTACAAAGTAAATTGTGTGGCAATTATATACAAACTCATGAAACATGATTTGATCGTAAAAGAGAATATAATGGTTGATAGTCAATTAGTCATAAACACAACAGAGTAAAACATTCAAATAACCATCAAATAATGAACGATCTTTGTATGATATACATGTAGAAACTCCAATTGATTCTCCAGAGCAGAAATATTGCCCAAACAAGATTGTACAAACAGACGAATGAACCAAACAAATGCCGAATGAATTAATTCAAAAATATCATTAGGATTTTATTTTATAGACAATTTTAGTTTACAATCTATACGCATAAATTCTCTGTATTTTATATGAAATTTAAACAAATCAAAACTTTGCCTACACAATGTAAAAAAATTTACAAAAAGTGTACATGTACATTGTACATGTATACAGGCTTATGTAACATTTAGATGTACAAAACATTGATTTAATCTTGACGGACTCTTCGTTAATTGCATTATCTTTTTTTAAAATCTTAACAAAAAGCGGGAAGGGGGGGGGGGCATACTGTTGGGAAAAGTCTATTACTTTTTTTATACCCCCGTGGTAAAAACTACTATAATATAGCCAGTTTTCCGAGGGGGGCACTATGGGGAGGGGGCTGCTATACAGTATACAACACTGGAGCCCTTTGCAAATTTCAGTACGTTGAAAAACATTTTTTTCTTTTCTGCCATAACAATGGAATCATCTCCCTTATTACAAAACATTGTAGTCTACAATGTTTCAACTATCTATTCTATTCTATAGTCCAATAACGAACTCCAAAAGAAACCTTAGACGGCCGTGTGAAGTACTAGAATGTCGAAAACTGTTCTTAAACGAGCTTTAACTTGGAAAATTTCTAAATTATATGGATATTGCATTCCATATATAAATGGCTGTTAATAGGTAAGATGATATACAAGTATTTATTCTTCCCTAAGTAATGCTATTATAATAACTGTTAAGACTGACTGGTAAAAAAGTTCAGTTCAGTTAAGCGATTTTTCAAACAAAAATATCCGTAAGATAGTTAGGTTATATATTGTAATTAGTTTCATATAAAGGTGTTCTGAATTTCTTATTTTGTCAATCAATAAGTGCTTCCCACTCGGTTTCACGATAAAAAAAGTCTCCTGACACTAACAAAATTAGACATGTAACTATTCACGGTGCTAAAAAAAGTTTGAAGTTCTTTGAGTTTATATGAGTACGAGTGACCATTACCGTGCATTACAATTATTATTAATAATATTTTTCATATCATGCATTATATATACATGCGTAATTTTATCTACATTGGTAAGTTGGGTATTATTTAATCACCAATCGTCATTTCAATCCATATTTTGACTTTCTTTGCATTATTGTCACTATTCAATTAATTTTTCGTATTCTACATAAATTCATTTAAACGCTTTTAATTTTTATTGGCGTAGTTTTAAATAAAAGTCAGTTTACAATGTGCCTAACATGGTTATATCAATATTTAGGGGAAATAAAAAATTATTTTGGAAATGCTAAACAGTATTTTTCAAATTTCGTGAGATATTATTTTCAATTTTTGTTCTCAAGAATATGCATCCCATACGTTATCTGAAACATAGTCTGTATATAACATCGATAGAAGTAAATTCCACGAAATCGCATCCCTCTTAAATTCAAAAATATTGACTCAAATGACAAGCTCTCACAGAGAGCAGGGGCCTGAAAAGGTTACCATACAAATCAAGTCAAAACATATACATTTTAACTTGTTTCTTTAAACGTAATTATCTGGCATGAACTGAAATAATAATGACACACGACTCAATGCAGGCATATGTCAACACAGTAAACTGCTCATTAAAAAAATAAACCTTAAATTACTTTCCAATGCACTTCCTCCTGCTAGTAATCGCATGAGGTGGAAAATGAGGAGGAGTGTCCGTCTTCTGTTTAGCTTTTGTGAAAACGTCTATGATAGGAATGTCCATTTTGAAAAAAGTTTAACAATATGTACCGAATAGCTTTTAACATGTCCGGAATGATAATCAACCCAGCCAGCACGATGAGAAATACTACCCAGACGGCACCAGAAGCATTCGTGGAAGGTCGGAAATCTTTAATGCAGATCTTCTTCCTTAAAGCCGCCGAAGTTTGATTCTTTAGAACCACCAATTCTTTCTGCATCTTTTCAATTTTCTGAATGAGCCTCACATCGCTAACGTTTGTGTATTTTGGTACGGTCACAAAATCACAAGGGCACAAACAATCACCGATAGCTGTTGTAAATCAATCATATAAATAAAGCCACTTAACTTTATGTTTTGTAAAAAAAAGTATTAAACAGTAATTCTCGCGGAAAATAGCATGAAATGTTATATGTAATCAATAGTGTGACTTCCAATTAATGCTTTTTCATTCTTTTCCCCGTTTGTTTGTTTTTTTAATACATAATTTTTTTCTTTTAAATTGAAAATTTGAATTTTCATTTTACGATCATTTCGTTTTAATAATAGTGAACACTAAAAATGTTGTATTTTCAATAAAACAACTTACCTTTACATACAAGCTCGATTCCACTCCATTTTCCGGTCGCCAAGCACTTTTGCTGTAAACTTCCGTTCGTTTGCTGGTAACCCTTATTGCAAACGAACTGCGCAGTCCCATTTACAGACTTATCTATACTTGTTAACGTGCTATTTGGGGGCGTTTCAAGATCAGGGCAGTATATTTCTAAAAAGATTCATTCTAAAAATTAGAATGTGCATAAAAAATTCTACACCCTTTTCAGATTACATTTCATCTTAATATTGTTAAAAAATGATATTTACCACAATTTGAAAATTTTATCATGCAGTTGTATCGTCATTATATTATTTTAAAACTGTGTCACATTACAACGTATACAAATATAAAAAAAAAAGTCAAAATTGACTTTTTTATGTTGTACTCTAGCTAGACGTGAATTAAAATGAGGTTTTTATTTTATTCCTTATATTTTGTCAATTGAATCTCTTTCTTATTTGTTTTGGCTTGTTGTTGTTTTGTTTTTTGTTGGGTTTTTTTATTGTAAATTCCGAGTAAAACCGGAATTTAATCATTCTGTTTCTTCTTCTTCTTTTTTTTTTTACACTAGACCATTCCATTTTCTAAGTTCTCTTCATTTTGTAGGTAGTACAGTGTCTGTATAGAGTACATTATTTCCCCTTCCATGGTGTAAATTGTAAACAGAATATGTTCACTTCGGCGTACCTGAACAATTCGGAAGTGTCCCGTTCCAAGTTCCATCTATTTGACAGAGAAGGGAACTACTATCATTTAACCGAAACCCTGGCTTACAGGAAAACGTGGCGCTTGTGTTTACAGAAATGTCCATCGAGTTCGTTTTAGAAACGCCTGTTGACAAATTCATAATGGTCGATGCCGAAATAGTTAGCGGCGGACAGAATATTTCTGCAACAAAAAATAATATAGTTAATCGGAAGTTTCATTAATATTCGAGGGCAACAAATTTTATTGATTGAGTAGATTGGTAATTTCAATATTACTATGACAACAATCCTCTGTCTGTTATGAAATAATGATTTTAATACAATACTTTTTGACTTTTTGAAAATGGGTAATATTGGAGGGGGGGGGGGGGGGGGGTTACATATAGATATTAAACCATATCAAATATAGTTCTCTGTTGATTTTCTTTTTCAATAAAAATCTGTTGTTACATACCTTTTTTGATAAAACAAAAAAGGATATGGCAAAATTTATTTTAATTGTTACAATAAAATATATTTTTTTCAGCTCATAATGGTTTTCTAATCATTATAGAGTTGGGTTATTCAGCGACAATATTTACTATGAATACGGTACATTTAAGCTTTTTAAAGCTATATGAGCTGCAATTTTGAAGCTGAATTTTTTAAAAAGAAAATGTTATTTTCTACTAAATGACCAAAAATATAATGGTTTTTAAATTTCTGTTAGCCATATTTATGTAGGGAAAGCTGTTAAGAAGCCTTTAATTAATTATTGTCGTCCTGTACAAAAATTAATCTGCTATATATTCCTTAGAGTTGAAATCTTTCTTTTGACAAAAATTAATGATTTTTTCAAATCTTATTTATCATTTCATGCAGACTTATCATACTAGAAGTCTTTTGCAGCAAAATACAATTCTAAAAAAAATACAGCTCATATTGCTTTGAGTTATTTAAGCTATTCAAACATTAAAGCTATTTAAGCTTTTGATATATCACATGAATATATATATATATGTATATATATATTTATCATTTACATGAAATTTGAAATCTCGTGGATTAAGGAATATTGCTCTGAGCTTACCTGAAATAAAATATAAACACAACATTATTGCATAAGTAAAAAATTTATACAAATTACAGTTTTATGCCATTTTAGAAATTACCATCACACGTGACGGAATTTCCATCCCATGTTCCATTATTCAAACAGGTGCGAGTCAAATCGCTCCTGGAAGGATTGAACCCGGGGTTACAGGCGTAAGAAGCTTGGGTTCCGATGGCGTAGGACGATTGACTTCCCATAGGGTAGTAAAGTGTATTCAAAGTGGGGTCTTGTGTTGACACATCAATTCTGCCATTGTCAGGGAAAGGTAACGCCAAGCAGGTGATATCTATAATTCAGAGAAAACTTAATCAAATCAAGATATAAGTTTGATTACCGACACTGATGCAAATGACATAGATACATAATAATTAATATTAAACCGTATAATTTGTATTTTAACAATATATAAATATGTATTGCACCTGCATCATTATTACTGTCCTTAAACATTTAATTTCTCCTTTAGAAATTTATATCGCATTTTTAGTAAAAATATTGTACACCTGGAAAAGTTAAAATGGTGATTATATTTTCCACGTGACATACATAAACTAGTTAAAATTGATATATCAAAGTGTCTCATACGACCTCTCATTAAAGTAATTGCATAGTATTTTGTAGAAAATTGGATAGTTTAATTTCCTTCTTTAACCTCGTTTTCAACTAACAAAAGCTGGAAACCTACAATCATATATCATCAAATCATTTATTTGTGTTTATTTTTTGGTAGAAGTTACAACTATACTTCTATTTCGACTTTATTTAATTGTGTTAACTTTAGCAAGAAAACTTGATTTTCGAAATTTTCAATAAATAAGTAGAGATAAAAGAAAGAGTTCAAATTTCTAAAATATTTCCCTTCAAACATCAGATTATGAGACCAGGTCATATACAATTTAAGCGTAAGCAAAAAGACAAACAAATATTGTAAAGAAATCATAAATACCTAATACATGTTTAAATGAAGTAAAAAAAAATAACTGATAATTTTCTTAAAACTGTTTTTGGTCAAATAAATTATCCAGTTTTGTTCTTAACTCTTGTTTATTATCATACATCCATCACCAGTTTAATGTAAAAAAAAATTATATATAATATATATAAATAAATGAAATCGATTTGTTAACAAGTAATCTGCAATAAAGTACCCGAACATATAGGTGGTCCTCCGCTCCAGGTACCATTCAGCGTACAGACTCGACTCAGATTTCCAGACGTTACTTCAAAGTCTGTGTTACAACTATAAAGTAAGCTCCCATTCACCTTGTTGTCTATACTCTCCACCCTCCCATTTCCAGGGTCGGTTACATTTGGACAAAGGATTTCTGTTCAGTAAAAAAAAGGTAATTTAAACTGTAAATAACAACTCTTAATATACTAATATTGTCATGAATTGAAGCGACTTAAGAATTTAACCATAACACTTATGGAAATGCTCTAGGGTAGGCATTTATAATATGTCGGAATGAAGTATTAGAAGATATTACGATTGGTGACTACAACGAGTGAACTCACCGGAACACACAGGTGGAGCTTCGGACCAACTTCCGGTGACGAGACATGTTATGTTTAAATCAAGTGATAATCTAAATCCCGCGTCACATGAAAAGGATGCAGTGCTATTAATAGGAACACCAGAAGATGAAGATATTACAACACTATATGTCACGTCACCGTTTTCGAAAGTTTGAATATCTGTACAAAATATCTCTGTAAAAAGAAATAATAAAAAATTATGATGTATTTTCAATAATAAAAAAATCTGAAATCACCAGTGCTTCAACCAATTCCAAAGTTAGTCACCCAAATATTAACAATTACATCTTCCCAAATGGTTTAGATATAGCAAAAGTAATGATTCTTTCCTTCCCACTAAAAAAAAAGAGTACCACTACATATTGCTGGTTCTCCACTCCAGGTTCCGTTCAGCTGACAGGTACGAGTCAAATCGCCCCCGGTATGATTGAATCCTGTGTCACATGAGTAAATTGCTTGACTGTTGATAGAGGTTTGTTCTGCGACAGCTTTTCCATTTAGCGGATGATATAGCCCCGGACAGAATATTTCTGTTGTTTAAAAAGACATTGAAAAAATGTTTGAATAGTATTTTCCTTTACACTATTGAATTAGACGGTTTTTATTAAAATTGTGCACTGAATACTAGCAAGAACAGTCTTTTAAAAAAATTGTTTGAAATGTGTGTGCAATTTTCTTTGCTAACACATCAACTGGATTTTTCATAAGATAAAGATAAGATAATATGATTGTATCAATTATTCAATGAAGTTACCAAAAGGCAGTAAAATAGCTAGATTTTAGCTATTTTGGAAAATATTTCACTCCAAAATATATTTCCGAGGATTTAAAATTATTAAAACCCAACGTTCACAATGACTTGCCAATGATTTTCCCAAACAGTGGCTTAAAGGAAAAGGACAGGTAATGAAAATTAAAACATAACGATATTCTTTCAAATAAGAAGTGGTATATAATGACATTTTTAATTGTAAATTAACAAACTGACTTAGTAAAGCGTAAAAAAGCATGTCATAAGAATTCCGATGGAAAACCGTGAGATCGTCAATCTTCACTGCGTACCCGAACAATTTGGCGGATCCCCGCTCCATGTACCGTCCAACAGGCACGTTCGATGTAGATTTCCGAACGTGTGTTCGAAACCATCAATACAAGAATATGTAAGAGTGCTATTAACAGAGTGATTGCTAATCACCATTTCGCTATTTGCTGAGGCATTGACGGGCGGGCAAAAGATTTCTGAAAGAAATGTAGAGACTGATTATATATCTGAAATTGGTTAAAATGATCAAGCTGTCAATTTAAAACAGGATTGAACACGATAATCCTCAGCATAATTTGCGTGGCAGGTGTGAAAGTGAGGAAAATCGAATTTCCAAAATAAAATAAATCCGCATACAATGCAATTCGCAAATGGCGATGGTATGAGTTGGATAAAAATCATATACCATAACAAATCATGAAAGATTCTTTTTATCACAATGACATGTCTACAAAGGTTTGTTAAACCTTAATCTTTTCTGTAAAAGTTATGATCGTGAGCCGCACAATACATTTTCTGCAAGACGTCAACAACTTTACGCATGTAAAAAATGTTCCTTGATCATTTAACAAAGAAACGTTCATTATCGAACATATCAATTTATGAAAAAATGAATAAAGTGACCTTAAAGTAACAGTAAATGCCGTTTATGTACAACTCCACACTTTTCAACTGAAATTAATTATTTTTGTACTTATTCATTCTACGTCAATCAACCGCCTCAACCTATGTAATGTTTAAATATGACGTCACATGGAGTAAGCACACACAGTGTAATATCAAAAATTTATTACATGAGTGATATCCACCGTATAATGGGATGAACATGTAATAAAAACAAATATTTGATGATTCCTAATAAACTCAAAGTTGCCATTAGAAGGTTTAGTTTGAGGATTATTCGATTTCGTTTGAGGTTTTTCTTTACACCCTGTTTCCACGATAAATATCCCCGATTGCATGCTTCAAAGTCCAACCATACAGACCCTACCTTAAAAAATTTCAATTGTTTTTTCTCTTTTGTTCGTGTAGTGATGCTTGCGCTTCAAAATAAATGGTCTCTTCGTGTTCGATGCAAAACTTACCGTTACACACTGGTGAGTCTGCGGACCAATCTCCGGTAATTAAACAGGTGATGGTTTCGTATGACGATAATGAAAATCCCGGCTGGCATGCAAAGAAAGCTGTTGTGTTGACGGAAATATTATGCGCTGCGTCTCTATGGTACCCAACAATAACGTTATCTTGAACGGCGATCCATGGACAAAATATTTCTGAAAACATTTTTCAAAGTACCAGTTCAGTGTCCTGTGCATTTAAAATTGGAAAAAAGCTCTAAAATTTAGTTTAATATCTTCTGAAATTTAGGCAATTTCTTTTGAAAATCCCAACTTTATCATAGAATCAAAATCCTGTCAGCAGTCAGAGAACAAAAAAAAAAAAACAATTCGTGTGATCATTCAGTCATTCAGAACATACTGTGCAATCATTAGAATTCGTTGTGGCTCAATTTTCATGGTAATCGTTGCTAACCCTTTCCCCCACGAATTTACATCCTTGACGCAAGCAAATTAAGAAGGGGAAATTATTTTTCTGAAACTGAAAACCGATGCACTTACGAAAATACATCCCTACAAATAAGGAAAAGAGCACAATCCACGAAAATTGGCCCCCACAAATTTTAATGCCTCCACAGTATTATATCTTTTTCTATTTTATGGGTTCAGGTGTAGATGATTTTTGTGTCCGTTTTAAGGCAAACACGTGAGATTTCTTTAGGTTAGATACCTGAACACTCGGCCGATGTGCCAGTCCATGAACCGTTAGGTGCACAGGTTCGTGTCAAACTTCCATCCGTCAAGGTAAATCCCGGATTACAGCTAAAAGTAGCTACCCCATCAATTAATGTTCCGCTTATATTAACAGCGCCATTGATTGGATCCAACAGTGAAGGACAACGAATTTCTTTAAACAAAGCAACATCAAACTGATTGAAAATGAAAGGTTAGAGTAGTCGATAAATCTTTTCTAAAAACTCAAAAATCTTAAATAAACGACATAATACAACACATCTAGAGAGGATTTTTATTTTGACTTTCAAGGATAAAATTTGCTTTCTGCTAAAATAATCATAACAAGACTGGTACATATTATACATACAGTAAAAGAGAAAAAATGTTAGTTAAGCCGTATAGTAATGCATATTTTCAGCAATATCCAAACAAGATAATGTGATCAGATTTCTTACCTGAACATGTCGGAAGAATACCACTCCACGTTCCGTTTGGGAAACACGTCCTGTTCAAATTTCCCGCCGAAATATTGAATCTTTCGTTACATGCATATTGTATGACCCCGTTCACTGATAAATTCTTTTCCAAAACAATTCCATTTGGCGGATCAATTTCATCTGGGCAGAGTGTTTCTGTAAAATGTGGGGTTATTTTTTTTCTTCAAAAATCATCATTAACAAAAAAAATATTCGTCTTTTTCTGCTAAATGGAACTATTCGATATCAAGGATTTGAGTATTATGAGGTGATAATTTCGGTCGGGGCATGGTCAAATCCAATAAAGCTCGAAGGGTTTTATGATAGTTTTGACCACGCTCCGACCGAAATTATCACCTCATAATATTCAAAGAATGATTTCTTATTACATGTACTTACATTTATATTATTCTGAATTTCTACACTTTAAAACAACATAAATTAAAGCCACTTCTTCTTGTAGCACGTGTGTTACAACGCACTTTGAAATTCTTTCCAAAGGGCGTTACATTTGGCACCAAGTCAACGCACTTTCAGTAAATTTTTTTCAAAGTGCGTTGATATCGTCGATATTATAAACTTTGAAAAAAAGATTTTTATTTTTTCAGGATTTAGTTGAAATAATTAATACTTTTATATGCAATAAATGACTGTATTAACCTTCTCTAGCTCAATGCGATATATTTAAAAAAGAACCCAAATACATACTCAGCTAACATGATAAACATTTTCTGGATTAGAATTATTTTGCTTTTCTCATAAGCTTACGTAGTTTGACAATTTACATGAGAGATTTGAATTATTCAAATAAGCAACTGCATTTTCCTTTTGTTAGGTATTCAGCAAATTTACTTCTTATCTGGACCATTGGTTTATGCCAGAAACAAAACTGATTTATATATATTGATAATGGAGATCATTGTAAAACATATTTTAACTGGCTAATAAACAAACATGATGAGAAAAAAAATATACATTAGTTATGTTTTTAAAAAACAACAACAATGTGATCATGATCTTTTGGAAGATCAATGCGAAATTAAAACTACCACATCCTAATGCTTATTTTTTCTTTAATAATAATACTATATTTGTCAATGTAACTTCTTTTTTTTTTTATAATAAAATGGTTTATTTGATTAGAATTTGAAAAGAAGGTTTATGCTAAAACACTTATAGATTGTTTAACATACATGCACCATTGGAGAAATTATTGTTTGACCAGCTCGTTTTTTCAATACCACTGTACGTATTTAACAACAAAGCATATTTCTTTTTCCAATCTTAAATGTTTAATATTAGTGGCTGAATATCATGTTTTTAAAGGAAAAATGAGGGGCAAGAGATCTTCCTCCTGTAATCAGGTAAATGGTGTACTCGTAATTGACATGTATCTATTGTTAACTCCCACCCCCAAACTTGTTCTCGAAGAAGGTAAATGAGATTCACTAGACTAGTGTTAACAAAAAACCTATCAACAAGTTAGAAATTCAATTTCATAATTTGTGATTTATACATATTTTTTGCGTTTTATGTCTCGATGCTAGAAAATGTTGATGTACCTTCATAACGCACTTTAAAAAAAAAAAATTCAAAGTTGGTTATCTTGGTTCCAAATTTAACGCACTTTGAAAAAAATTTCCTGGTGCGTAATTTTTTCAAAATGTGTTGCCACACACGTGCTTTGTATTACTACGCGGCGCAGCCAATACCGTTTACGGTTATGCTATAAGACACGCCCATTTGGTGTCGCTCATCTTTTATGAAATTATTGGGTTTAAGGCTTCAAAATTGATTCGTAATGTTATCACAATGATATGTAAATATATAGAAATAAATGCAATCATTTTTACTTCATGCCGTGCTATGTAAATGTTATAAATGCACGTAACTTTACCGTGGAGAACATGCATATATACAGTGCTCAGGGTCATAAGTTACTAAAACCCTACAACAGTTGACCTAAAATCGATTGTTTGAAGAGATACGAAATGTTGCGCTTAGTTGAATTTGCATCTCTATAGCATTGAATGATTCATTTTTGACGTCGTCGTGTCAATAACTGCCGTCAGGTGAGCAGACAAATTGAATAACGCGCATTAGCGCGTTATGATAATTTGTCTGCTCACCTGACGGCAGTTATTGACACGACGACGTCAAAAATGAATCATTTAATGCTTATATTTACATTCCCTTACTGAAGAAATCAATTGTTTACTTAAATAAATCGATATAAAGTGCAGATCACGGAGGGAGTGAATAAGTAACAGCAGGAACAGCTGTTTTGTAAAACCGGTTTAAACTGGTTTTCACATAGACTGTTGGAATGAGATCGACGAGCATGAAAATATAATCCATGATAAATAACTCTTGAAATGGTGCTTTAAACAATAAAGTCAACTTTTTTGTTGAATAATTATAAAACATGGTGTTTTTACAACATTCATGAAATACATTTTTTAACAAATAACATAGAAATCACTGTTTGAGAACTACTTATGTAAATTAATCGTAAATTCATACGCAGTGAATAGGTGTTGCATTTAGAGGCATTTAAACGTCACGGAATTTAATGGAAAAACACAGTAGAATGTAAATATAAGGAAATAAGCGCCGCATTTTTGTTTGTAACTTCGTAATTGTCTCCCTTATTTACTGGTCTTCAAACTTTATTAATTACATTCTCTCCGTATATAAAAGCTTTTACGATGCTTTCATTGAAACGTAGTCGTATTATTGTCATTCTGTACAATATTTGGCTTCCTTTACAGGGCACAGATCTTTTATATGATGATGATGATGGTCAACGCTATGGTCAAATCGAATAAACCACAAAGATTAATAATGCATGCAAAATAATTACGATGAATACATATGCAGCCCATAGCTATAACTGGCCTTTTCCCATTCGGAAGAGAGAAACCCGATCAATTTATAGCACTTAATCATAGCCACCTCGTTAATAAAATATGAACACGGGGTTCTGATATTATCCTACCTATACACTGAGGTACATTGCTATTCCAGAGTGCGAGTAGATTACAGCGCGCAACCGTATGGGTCTCGTTTTCAATGTGATATCCAAAGTTGCAGACGACAGCCTCATTCTCACATGGTTGTAATAAACTTGGGTTTAAGTATCCATTCATCACAGCCAAATCTGTGGTGTTGCATGAATCTGTCAAATTGAAATAAAATACACTGTAGTAAATAAAAAGATTTTAGGTCAAAGCCCATCATACATTAGACATTTTTAAAATATATGAGAAGAATATTATAATAATTCCAAACACTGCAAGTTTCGCAAATGCTAGAGAATTTAACCAACTTTTTTAACTTGAACGAGCGTGATGGACTTTATATGTTCGAGAGAGGGGAGCAAATATGGCATTGATGAAAATATACAAATTTCCACATGAAAACTACCTCAGGTAAAAGAAAACTGGAATAAATCTGTTCTGCAGAAATCGGAGTTTATTTTTCAGTGTTTATAGATTTCTATTTGGTTTTAACCTGTTTTATTAATTTTAAAGTATTTTCATAGCATTTGTGCACACGATTCCGATAAAATTCCGATAAAATTTTAACAAAACTATCATATGATTTTAAAATCCATTGAGAATTTTTTTTTATAGGAAACCTACCTGTCTGAATCAAATTCTAACAGAAAATACCTTTTTCCTATGGGAAGTATAATTTCCTATAGGATTTTCAGAAAATCAAATAGAATTTAAATACTTCCTATAGGAAAATTATTTTTCCTATGGGAGTTATTATTCTACTATGGGATGTTTTTGAAAAATAAATATCTCACCTGTCAGGTGAGACACACTTAAAACAAATGTGGTCATATATTCTCAAAAACTGATCCAATATTGGATGTATATGGATTTTTACGAAACTGCATCTTATGCGGGTACAAACGTGCCATCTTGGCACTGACATAATTATCTGGCACGTTAAATGTGTAATAAAAACGAATGGTTTATACCAAACCAATTAAATGCTTCATGTGAAGGTACATCCACCTGGATAAAGTTTGATATTTTTAAGCCTGAAATCAACCAGTGCTCTTCTTGCAGTCTATTCTATCAACATGTCATGAAAAGGTAAGCGATTTTCATCCATTAGATAAACCCTAATTTATCCTTGGTAGTGACATTCTTTTGTAATTTCATTACAATAATACAAAGATGTTTGTGCATTCAAATGAAAATTGTGTATCATCAATGAGATTATATTTCTTTTAAAAGCTTGTATCTGAGACAGTGTGTTCTATACTTACTTCTGGACATCAGTCCGAATACGTAGATGCCTATCTCCACGTCATTTGTTTGATGTTGTTCCTTGCCCCCTCCCCACGGTTCATCAATATCAAAGGTATACGATGTAGTTGTTGGTCTGACTCTCCAGACGAAGACTCCATACTGATTGTACCCAAATATCAACCCACTGTATCTGCTTGGTTTGTCCGGGTTATAATCACCGGAAGTAACCACGGAACCAGCTCCATAAAACTGGAAACCGTGATTTGGACCGTTTAAAGGACTGATCTGGAAAATTTAATATTTTAAAAAAAATGATCATATTTTCAATATCAAGTGTTTTATGCTGTGCCATATCAGTTTCCAAAATAGCACACCTTTCAAGACACTTTTTATCTCATAACCGACATTTTACATATTTCAAACTGAATCAATGGTATGAATTCATATCTTGAAGCTACGGCATTGATGACTGTTTAAATTTGTACACAGAAAACGTATATATTGCTTTATACGATGATTGTCGGATATATAATGTTTTGTACAATTAATGCTTTTAGAAATAATTTAAAACTTTGAAAAGCACTAAGCTATGGTAAACCGCAATACACATTTGGTTGACTGAATATATTCCTCGTTTATTCGACGTATCAAATTTTGTTAAGAAATGAATTTAATTAATATTTATTTGTTTTATACGATATAAAATGGTTTGGGGCAGTTTACGCTTTTTAAACTGCGAAGCGGTTTATAAAAAAGCATTAACTGTTTCAAACCATTTTATATCGTATAAAACTAATAAATATTGAATTCATTGCTCTTAAATATAATTTTTTTACTCTTCATTGTAGATAAAAAGGTCATTTAACCTTTAAAATGACGTAAAATTGTACAAAATTCAAACGTAACGTTAGGCGTATTGATACGTTTTTGACGTTAGTCTTACTATGACGTAGGCAACATTCTTTATACAATATTTAATCATTTTTTAGCCAATCAGAAAGCGCGTTACAACCAGAGTTAAATTACGCGATACTATCGAATAATGATTATTTAATTTGATCTTCCTTGAAAATGAGATTAAATGTTTCTTTTCAAAAAAGAAAGCTGTATAGAAAAGTAGTCTATGACTTCTCTCCTTGTACAACATCTCAACAACAACAAAAACAACCTAACTGTAACAAGGACAAGAAATTCCGTAGGATTTTTTGTGCCCGGAAATATCATCCTTGGAGTGTCCTGTGACGCGTCATTGATTGTAGTTCTTTCGTTCCAGGTCCATCGACATCTGTTCGGGGCGTTATCAAAAGTCCAGGCCAGAACTCTAACAGCGGCTTCGTGAGAAACCAAGCGTTGTTTGTCTTGATAATGTCTATCACCCCATCCATCTGCGGCACTTGTAATAGGATCTATGAAGAAAAAAAAATGTATGGTTTTTTTTCAACTTCCATAGATTAAGCGCTTGAAATTTATTTTAATAAATTCAATAAGATTAAAATTATAAGAGTGAATAACTTCTAAATTCTGTTAAATTTTAAGTAACTAAATAGACACACAAAAACAAGTGGATTATTAAAATCTTACCAATTACATGTACAATAAAATATTAGTAGACTGAAGACTTTATTACATTTTGTGACGGTACACATTGACAAATTGTAAATATTATTTTCAGTGACAAAGATGAAAATACCAAAATGATAAACAATAAGAAAAGTCTTACGATTTAATTTTACCCAGACTCTGACATGAGTTGTGTTGTACGCAAAAGCCAAGCCTCCTGCATCACTACCACAGCGTAAACAAGCAGGCATTCCTTAAAATAAATGGACAGCTGTGGGCTCAAACATAACGAGGCTGGGCGATTAACTAACAAATTATCTATCTGATCATATTAAATCGTTTATGTGGATTTTTTCATCTACAATAAACTTTCAATTATTAAGGTTAAAAACCAATGGACTATATATGATTTAGGCCAAAAATAGCTCCCTAAAATAAATATCATCATTTTACTGTAATTCTTTGTTTTCTTTGTACAGATACGTATGTGATGTTTTTACATAACAAGTGCCCCTAATTTAGAAAAATGACATCGTAAAGACAACCTTTTTCCGCCATTTTTGCAATTTAAGCATAAAACAGCTTGTTTCCAAGTAGTTTATCTTTAAAAAAAAAAAAAAAGGAGCGCATGCTTGAAAAAACAAATAAATTCAATCAGAGATGTATCTAGCCAAGACTAAAAAGTGACCAAAAATGTTCCTTGTTTAAGCATACGCTCTATATTTCCCATTCATAAAAAGATAAGAAAAATGTAAATTTTTGACTGATTTCGATTAAATTATAGAAATAGCGTCACTTTTGACGTCATATACTGCCAGTGAGTGCGAATAAATCAAATAAATAGGTGAAAAATATTTTTATATCAACCCTTCTAAAAAATAACATAATTTATTGTACCCGAAACACTTTAAAAAATGGCGAATTATGGGGGCGAAATTTATCTCATATTATATAAAGTTACCTTTAAATTTTAAATGTTTTCCTTTATCTTTATTATAATCTTCTAGTGAATAATATTAGAATGCTATATAATAATATTTTAATACTTTTATATCATTAAATTATATTATATCAGTTCATGGTATGTTTTGTCATATTGATTTCCTGTTAAATTATATAACATCACAGTGAGTTAATACACATGAAAGTATGCCTATGTATTGTTAAATCATAATATACTGTATATCAAAACATAAAGCATATCATTTTTATAGTATGTTTTATTACCATTTCCTTCAGAAACCAGCCCGCGAAGTTCATCAAATCTCCCTGGAGGTTTCGCTTGTACCACTACCATATCAGGAGCTGACGTCATATTAGTAAAGGGAATTTCTAAATAGGTTATTGTTTCCATCGGTTCTGAATTTAAATAAAACCACGCTATTTGATCAGTTGGTGGTATTAGAAAGAGTCAAATGATAATTTAAACTCCATATCATAATAACTGTTATAAAGCATGTCAAAAGTCAAAAGTTATATCAGTTAAAGTATTCTGATTATTTTTAATTTTATCATGATAACTATCTAAATAAATGTATATTTTTATACATGTATATTACTATCAAATTTTGATGATAAATTTTATCCCGCTTGCTTGTGATTGTCGCTGACGTTAATTGGTTCCCTATACTTTTTTAACACAAAAGGAAATGACGTCATATAAAAACAATGTATGCAAAATTATGGATTTCGTGACAATAGTGAGAAACATTCAATAGAAATATCTTGGATTTTTTGGCAATAAGGTTGCAATCATATTATTCTTTATTTAAGCATAGGTTTTTTTTTTCTTTAATGAATATTTTGACGAAAGGGATTAGATAAGGCAACTCGTTTCATGTCTGACCTCGCACTGATATAACAACAGTAAGCAATGACTCTTACGATCTGTTGTTGCTGTAGACATGGTCGTCAATGTATTCAGGTTATACTGAAAACCAGAATCAAAATCTGGAGGCATGTCATTTCGTCGCCACATTTTGACTCGAACAAAGGCGTCGGTATATTCTCTTTTAATAGACTGTTCTCTATTCGATAGCGGATGATACCACCTGTCGACTGTACCTACAATGGATTAGTGTAAAATCAGAAGAATTCGTTGTTTGGTCTGAACATATTTCATCGTAATATATTACTACGGGACTGGTTACAAATTCTGTAAACTATGAAACCCTCTACCGAGAAGTCGTTTTAGTAAAGAAATTCACAAGCGCGTTTAATGTAATACATAATGTAATAATGTAATAATAATGTAATACAGTTTGCAATCTTTCCGACTAACCATTCTTCTTTAACAATGGCTAACGTCGAACATTTCTGAAAATCATCAAAATAGTCATATAAAAAATGTATTGTCTTTGCATGGTCTCAAACCTGTAATAAAACTTTGGATATTATTCCATTTGATGTTTCCGTGTTGGTATCTTTTCTTTTCACTAAAAAAAAACTTTTAAGGCACACTCTTTAACGTCCGTGTAATGACAGTCACGTGCACGTATTCATTATTGGTCGACTTTTCTCTTATAATAGCATGGACAAAATTTCCTTTCGAAATGATGCGTATCAATTTCAATTTCATTTGTTAATACCTAATAAAAAACAGAGGCATATTACGTATATACACATAAGTTAATTATTCTATGGTCTGATATAGGTGTTTGAGTTGTAAAGTATTTCATAATTCTCACCGGCTTTTTAATTATTAAGAGAGAATTTCGTATGTTGTAAAAAAAAATACGTTGCATCGGTAACAAATAAGTTGGAAAGTCAATAAACTGTCTGTAAATATGAAGTTTTTTCATAAGTGAAAGATCGTATTTCATTGTTTCCTTGTTCATGCTTTTTTCAAATTAAGATCTAGAGTCTCAGAATGTATTTGTATGGTAAGATTCAGTTGATGTTAAACACTGTCGAACATGTGTTTTAAAATATATAGGTTTTCTGTCTTTTGCCATAAATTTTTTTGTATTTTTAGTGGTGGTTGATTTTTCTTTTTTTTTTAACTGTTTATATTTTTGGCAGTAGTGAGTATAAACTGTTCGAAATACCTACATGTGTTCTTCAACACTGTTAACCATCAACAAAAAGTCATATATTTTGCATCAAAAGAATGTCATCAAAAGCATGTTGATATTTTTGATATCACTATAGCATTGAATCATTATTTTTTTTTTAAGTGCATAACTGCAGCGGTGTGTGCATATAAATTGAGTAACGCGCGCTAGCGTCCGAATCAAATCATGGTTTAATGCTTATATTTACATTTTTTTAACTTCTTGCCTTGTGTGCAAACGTGATTTATACCTTAAAATTTCTATCTTATCATAAGGATAGGTTCAAATAAATGGAAGAACCAGAATAAGAGCCGCCAGCGTGAACTTTGATTTTCACTTGTGACGTTGCAGTTTACAGTGTTCAACGTTTATGACGTCATAATAAAACTAGTCATTTTAACCTTTGAGTACCCTGTGTGTGTTACAGTGTTATAACTGCCGTAGCTTTCAACACACTTTACAAGCAAAAAATATGTGGAATTTAAATACATACATGTATATGGTATTTGGAATGCAGTATCTGTCTTGCAACGCAAATGAGAAAATTATAAATTCGAGCCAAAATTTTGATTGAAAAACCTAGTTTAAGAACATATTATGTAATAATGTTTTGAATGAACATCGTAGAAATGTCAAAGAGTAAAGATTGAATAAAATGTTGGAGTAAATAATTATGTTCATGGTACGGCTGAAATCGTTAACGTCAGATGTGACCTACAAATACATAGGTATTAATTAGGACCCGCTTGCTGTGGACACCCTGTAGTGATCAGTCTTGTCCGTCCGTCTTTACGTTCGGCTGTCCGTCCGAATCGCTTGTCCGGAGATTTCTTCTCTCTCCTTGGCCCAATCTGGCTCATACCTCACCCGCAGAGTGTCTTTGCGTAAAGGGTGTGCAGTGACCTTAAATTATGTTTCTAGATCTAAGATTAGGCCATGATGATAGAATTACAGTGACCATGAACTAAGTCAATGTATAGGTCAAAGTGCTTACCCTGGCTCAGATTCTCAGATTCAACAAAAATGCCTGTTTTTAAGGGGTAATGAGATTGAATTAGAAGTTTTATGCCAGCTGGAAAATGTCTAAGTTTTAGGTCAAGGTCAAAGCTAAATTCTATGAAATTCTTTTCATTTTATTGTCCATTATTTAAGCAGGACCCTTTGAGATGGTCACCATCTCAATAGTGTCTAGTTACGTATATGTTTTTATTACGGATTTGTATTTTGTATTATATTGCACACTTGTACATAAAGTATTTACTTGGAGCAAACGTTGATTTTTAAAATTGAATCGCAAAATTCTCTCATAAATCCTAGCATTGAAAAAATAATTTGTTTCCGATAACCATGTATTGCTAAGGACCTAGTGACATTTTGCATCCGTCTTTGGTGCACTTTTTGTAAAATTTCAAATACATCATATATAGATAGATCATTGCTTAAAGAATTTATACAGTTAACAACTTTTATTATTGATGCATTTCACCTGTAAGGTGAGAGATTTACCTTCAAAAATTAAATTCCTACGGAAAAATCTTTTTCTATAGTAAAACACATTTTCCAAAATGAAATTTGAAATTTAAAACTGAAATAGAAAAACTTCCAAAGGCAATTTTAATTACGATAAGATTTGAGCAAAACTCCATAGGGGTTTTAAATTCAGACTGGAAACTGTGATTTCCTGAAAGAAATATGCCCGCTGTCTGAAGGAAAACTATTATCGTTTAAAATATACCTTTCAAAAATCCCTACAGGATTTTAAAAACACCCTGAAGGAAAATTATTTCCCGTATTGAAATTATTCTTTCCAGGTGGATAGTATTCTTTAAAGGGAATTTTCTCATCTGTCAAGTGAGATTCACAAAAACAAAAGTGGTTTTGAAAATAACTCTCTATAGTCTTTCCCAATTAATTGTTTTCGTCACTTTTTGACAATTTTTAACGAAATTAAATATACATGTCACTTAAGTACCATCAAAATCGATGAAAGGAAAAATAGATTCCTCTATTGATTTCTTTTATGACACGTCATCTGCTAATACCCGAAGAAATTCACATGATCGAAAACGAATTACTTAGATCAATAATTAGAAATGTTGACAGTTTTTCTCCATTCGAAAGTACTTGTAACACCTCTGACAGAATTTGTAATGCTATCATCCAGGTTACTTTCATATCGTTTGCAATGCAAAATCCCCGTAGACTCTTTACTTTTAGCCTTGTATTGAAACCTTACAAGCTAGAGCGACGTTTCAAAGAGAAATTTTGAGAAAAAATATTATTTTATTTAATGAACATCATTTGAGCCCTGAGATATTTATGAATATTTTATAATTTAAGAAAATAGAAAAGAGTACTAGTAATGGTCTATCATTTGGTATAAAAAAAAAATTTAAAAGCGAACATGTACTTGATGGTGTAATGCAGGTGATCTATGAGCCCTTTTACGAAAGAGCCATGTTCATAACGTAGATATTCTGATGGTCATATTTTCTACATAATGCAGCGTGTTTTAGAAAATGGATTGAACCTGACTGATAGCACAAATATCTTTACTTACACTACGGTAATTAATAAATTCAAGTAACTTAAAAAGTTTGTCCTAACTAAGAAATCAGTTGTAAAACAAAAGTTTAAGAAAAGTGGCAGATTCGCTGGTCTTGGTTCTTTTCTCAAATTTGTCAACCTGATTACAAGGTAATAATTTGAGATATAAAGAGCAATGCAGCAAATAATAGTTCATTTTTGGGAGTTGATTTTAATCAACTCTCCTATGCAGTTACTCTGGCAAAACGAAAGTGAAACAGTGTTTGGACCTAAGCACAAATCATCACCGCTGACAAGACTAAGTTCTTGAAAATAATAGAAAAAAATAGATGTAATGTATGCTGAAACATTGTATTTCAAGGAAACTTATCTATAAACACTTTGAAAATAGTCAAATTTTATATACTACGAACAATTTAGATATTTTTGTAGTCCCATGTATTCCTACGCCAGAGTTAATATAGTCTCGTTCAACCAGACGCTCGGCTGTCTCCGTAAATCTGCGACAAGCAGAGAGGGGGCTTTCTTGCTTGTTGGATATTAACGGAGACAGCCGAGTGTCTAGTTTAACGAGACTAGAGTTCGATATCAATAGTGCTTGGATCCATACAATTTTTAGAATTGTTTTGATAACTAATACATACTAGTAGTTGAAATCTATCTTTAAATATTACACAACATGATTCATATGGGGTTTCTTGAAATTCTTGAAGGAAAAGTCATATTATAACTTCATATTATAAAAAAGTGCGTAATTCAAATACAAACTAGAAACTAATTGCCATGCAAGATAAATTGATTTTAAATTAAATGATAATCGATAAAATCAACTCCCGTCAGTACTTCAGTACTTTGATTTGTATATGAATGTACATGTATATTACTTTGTTAACGTAAAAGGAATGACAAAGTAGATTACATATAAACTTAAATTTTAGAGAGATCGCATTATACATTTATGAGAGTATTTTTTGTTACATAATTACGAAACCATTGAATGTATTAAAGCTTTTGCAGTAAATGATACTCAATTTCTTTTCTTTAGCTTTAGGTTAACAAATCATCACATTCTAGAATCGCTGATCTGGTTGGCTTGACATGAATTGCAAATAATTTCTTCTCTGGATTTGATTATTGTTTTGCCTATCAGTTACAAATGGATTAAGGCGATTGTTGTTTTATAAATATATTTATTTTGTCACAATAAATTTAAATGGTCTTCACAACAAATATTCAATCTAAAATATGATATATACCACCATTTAAAGATATTAGAGAGTATTAAGTCACATGGACGCGTTTAATTAATCAGTTAATCAGTCAATCAATTAATTTATCAGATTTCATGTCAATGAATACATCATTCAATTAAGCCTCAGAAACAAAACAAAAAAGATTCCCTTTTAATTCGATACGGACTTACCGAGATAGACCGTTTTCCCGTCGTCTTTCTTTATATCAAGTGGATCGTTCTCAAACTTCTCGGGTAAAAAGATCAGAACACCGCTTGCATTGT
This sequence comes from Magallana gigas, assembly GCF_963853765.1. Lineage (NCBI taxonomy): Eukaryota > Metazoa > Mollusca > Bivalvia > Ostreida > Ostreidae > Magallana > Magallana gigas. The sequence continues at coordinate 22,118,093 of NC_088855.1, forward strand.
AGAAATAAATAACACCTCCATATTTTTCAGTTGCGTCATCATCTCTAGGAGACGAACCAAAGGCGTTGAATATGTAATAGTCATCGCCATCTTCAACCTTGACCTCCACAATGACCTTGACCGGTAAATGGGTCTCAGTTGCGTTCTCTACATCCGTGAAGGGCACGTAAAACTCGACCTTGTGATCATCTTGTGCCTTTGCTGTTATCCATGTACTTAAGAATGAAGGTTCATACACTGTCGTTCCATATCCAAACCCTGCTAAGTGAAAGAACTTTGGAATTTGAATTGGTCATAAATGTCACTCAAATCTATCCCTTAAAAGAAGTTTTTGACATAATGATAAATTAACATTCATATACACATGTATATGCATTTAAGGTTGTTCACAAGATATATAAATTTTCCTTAAATTCAAATTTTCTGAAACTCTTCCATTTTGATTAATGTAATGATATCTGTAAATGTCTAAAAAAAAAAAAAAAAAAAAAAAGGTAACCAACTTCGCCTTATTTTCTATACACGAATTTTAACTTACCATTCTAATCTTCTTTCAGGGGAGTGTTAATTGAAATAGACATTGTCAGAATTTGCATCTCCAGAAGGTTGCTTTTTCAGATATAACAAATATTTGTGCTGCTATTTATAAAGAAGACACCTATTTGATAGTGAGCTGTACTGAAATATATTCAAGCTGGTAAAACAGTAAACTCTGATAAAATATTAAGTAAAAAGGTGCATGTAATTACATATACCTTTTATCTAAAACAAAAATTGCAACGTTAAAGATCTCCGAAAATAAATAGCATAATTTAAATGCAACGAAATTTAACAGATAATGAACATTTATCCATGAGTATTTTAATTGATTTGGGTTTTAAAATGTTTGTCATGGGTGAAAATTTGAGTTGAAAAATGTTTGATAAAACTACATACAGTGTAATAATGTTTGGTGTTTGACCTTTATATATGACCTTTGAAATTCGATTTGCATATACTTTTAACACTAGTGATGGCAATATTTAAATAATTAAAGCCCGGGTCTTTACTGTAATAGAAACCCGAGCCAATGATAGAAAGTTGGCTAATTTGCACAACAATCGAATAATTACCAATGAAATGTAGCTCCTTAAAGCCGCTTGGTCCGCTTTTTTGCCAAAACATTTCTGAAATCTATCTCATTTCCTTTATTTATAGCGAATGTCAAATTAAAGTTGTAAGACAATCATACTCGTCTTGACTTCGGAGTTGACTCATAATAAGGAGCAAATTACCTAATACAATGCCCTTTGAAAATTTGATTTGTAATCAAATTTTGTATATTTTATTTTCCCTTTAAGATATGGCTTAACTGTTGAAGAACTAACTGCAATGCCTATTACTATACATAATTATAATAAGTAAAACAATCGTTTAAAGGCATACATAAAAACTGATTTAAAATCGAACCAAGATCGTTATATTAGCTTACAGACAGAGTAATGCTATTCTTCGTGCATTTGAGATAATCATGAATGTCTTGTATTTTCTATCTAAATATGAGTAATACGATTACAAATAAAAAAAATGTTCATATTCTCCTTGATATATGAGCAAATCTATGTAGTGATATAATTGGTATAGACAGAAGGATAATTATATCAACTCTACCCACATTGTCCTTGGTCTGCCCTCCTTAAATCTGAATATTTATATCCCATTAATAAATTTGTGCTTAAACTAATATGGCCGAAGTTTCCCCAGACAATATCAAAAGTATTGATTGACATGTGATATTAAACATATTGATGTCCCCTATTTTGATTGCACAATTTAAATCATCATTTTACATCATCCGGAATATAATTCGTCTTTACAAGGACATATCGTAAGCGATAGTCTCATGGAACTTTTATTCATTTAATTCGAAAGATGTTCGATACTGAATTTTGATAATGATCAAGTGGGCCTCTGGCACCCGAGATGAAGTACATGTAAATCTAGAAGGTCTTTGCTGAGATAAAACCTCAACTCTGTGAAGGTATAATATTTCAAAAATAAACATTGAGAAAAAACTTTGAAAGCGTTTTAGTATTTTATTTCACTGTTATAATTGTTTCTTCATATTAATATGTACTTAGTCTTTTTTTTTTAGATTTTTGAAGTAGTAATTTACACGCTGAAAACGTTTGATCCGCATATAGGTACAGTATGCTTTGCAAGACTTTTATTTTAGTAAATTAAATATAAATGGTGTTCTGTAGCAAGCTGGCTACGAAATCGAAGTATACAAAGAAAGAAAAGAAAGTATAAAAAGGAAGTAAAGTTTTGATAAGACTTCATTTTTTTAAAGGAATAGATTTACTGAAATGTATTTCTTAAAAATCCCAATGCAGAGCATTTTTCCACAAGGAGATCAATAAAGCCTAAAAATGACTATGACCGTCAAGTTCTCTTAAAGCATTGTTCGTGATCAGTCACACGATGTTACTTTTTTTAAACACAGCAGTAGTTTCCCTGACAATAATTAGAAAACGTAAATCGGCAAAAGAATCGAAGTAATGAATATTTAAAATATTTTGCAAACTATTCTAACAACGTTCTTGTCTTTTCTCCCATAAAACAAAGCGTATTTGTGTTGGTTTTATTTTTGTTTTAAATAACAAGTCAGTCACAGCATATTAGAGGCATGTTAACAAGTTAACCTAGTTGCTTTAAACAGAGCTGTGACGTACGCCTGTGGTCTGTCTATTTCGTTATCGACCATTTAGCCTGACGTGGCTCATTGAAAGGTTTCGCTTTTGAAAACAGCGCATATTTTTGCTTGAGAACAATGTCATTTTTAACTTGTACTTTGATGCAAAAGGTAGATAGGTACATCAGACCAAAACTCTACGATCTTGTTGAAATGGCTCTCATATGCAAAGAAAAGTTGTACCTATTAGCAAAGACTAAATCTTGTTCGGTTTCATTGCACATTATGATTTTAAATATTACAATGTCCTCCGGGTATAACGAGCTCGGATATTACGAGGCACTGCTTACAACGAGATGATTGTGTGGTCCCAAATTATCTCTTAATTATTTCCTTTTTTATAAAATCCGGATACAACGAGATCGTTTATAACAGGACCTCTTATATTACGAGGTGACAATTTGTGCCCGTTAATGATGCGGTATCAGAAAGCATAATTTCAATATCAAACCTGCAAGAAAGTTTAGCATATTAAAATTCAAGCAAAGGGTCAATAGTCCGCTAAAACTTTTTAAGATTTCTGAGTCCAAATGTAGGGGCCTATACGCTTTATGTTTGAATTTATATATATCATGTGTCCGTACAGAAAAGATTTTCTTAAACAATACCATGTATATTGTACAAAAGTTTATCTTGATAAGAATAAATTATATCGTAGATTTATATTTTATTAACTGTTAACTATTTACTTACTGTAATTAGCCTTTGAGCTATACCTAAAGATTACTCATATAAGGGTTTTTTTATGTCGTAGGTACCTTATGGTTTTTGTTTAATTTCTGAGAGCAACTGAAATATTGGAACTGATAGCTAAATAATAAATTCAAATATCTCTTTTGCATTCTAGTCGCATGTTCGAGATCATCAAAAATATTTTCGCTTTACCAGAAAAATAATCTTTTTCAACTATTATATTAAAAAAGTATTCATTCCCTACGGTTAAAGATTACCCGATACTTTCATCATTTTACAACCAGAGCACATGCACTTACCAAACTGTATGAAAATCCACATGAATACACATTTGAATCGCACGTTTGGCATTTTTTTAATCAGTTTCCACACTCGCCAAGTAATCTGACTGATTTGAACTGCAGGTATACATGTACCTATGTTTCCTGGGATGCGACAGTGTCAATAATTGATAGGAGAGGAAGAAATAATGAAATTTTGCGAAGCGCTTATTATGGATATAACTCACGAAAATCGATCGGCGAAGTGTCCTTCGATGTCTACGTTCTTAAGTGTATTTTTGCTAAATATTTGATTGCGTGTTTGTTATCTTAAAAAGTTCGTTAAATAGATAATCGGTGTTTAATTATTGGGAAGGAAAAGAGCAGCATTGCAAACAAAGGCCAATATATTCAATACATTGTCGTTAGTTTGCAATACTGCTTTTTCCATTCCTTCCCTCCTCGAGAAAATTCTATTTTAGTATGGGGTCGTGACTTGAGGTGACATGAGGACATACTGAAAGAAAAGAGGAAAGAGAAAGTGTTTAATTATTAGGGTTTGTTTTTTTTCATTTTTGTAACGCACGATTGAAAAAAAAAAAAGGAAATTTAAAATTAACACTACATTCTTTTTTATAAATGAATTATTTGTCTTAAATAATGCAAATCTAATTAAGTTAAAACGTGAATAAAAATAATTTGCATGGAACCTTGTTCAAATATTTGAAACCTACATTGTTTTCCCCTCATTTCTAATGATGAATTTTATCATTGCATTCCAGGAACTTTCAATAAATCAAACTTTTGAATTTGCTTGACGGAAATCGATATAATCAATCATGCTAGATTTACATTCCTCTTCGTGCACAGTTTTCATTTACGATAAATCCAGTACATAATATGTTTTAACCACAAGTAAACAGAGAGAAAGAGAGAAGTTAGCAAAATTAGTAAACATTAAAAGCATAAAAAGAATACGATAAATTTTGTGCGAAAATAAGGATAATAGCAACACATCATATAAAACTTCAACTATATATTGACAAATTTGAAGTACATTTAATTCTTTAAGCCCCTTTCACAATTGGCGCACGAGCAGAAGCGACCACATATTCGTGCGACCGAAAAAATTAGATATGAATCGTTTATTGTTGCCGAATTAATCGCATATGAAAAAAGTAATCGTACGAATTTCGCACGTTTTAAGCGTAAAAAGTAAGTAAAATTCACTAAATTACTGCTAATGTACATGAGAGCGTTAGGTAAAAGAAACAGCCAAATCGTCTCCTGTGAGACTTTGAGTCTGACATCATCGTGATTATTTCGTGCAGTCCCTATGTTTTCTTAGGTAGTTGTGGGTCTCGATAAACAGGCCATGTCACTTTCTTGTCAGTTTCAGCCGCTGTAGATTTCGACCAATCGATGAGCGGGGCGTGTAAACCTCATTCTGGCTGTTTCTATAGAGCTTTGAATTAACTATAACTTTCCATAAGAAATAGATGGAATAATACTTGGTAGATTTAAATATAGCTCTAAAGAACAGCTGTAGAAACTGACAGGGCTGAAATCTACACGCCCCGTTTATCGATTGGTCGAAACCTACATCGACCTAAGAAAAATCACGGACTGCACGAAATAATCATGATGATGTCAGTATTTTATTGTTAGCATAAAATGGACGGGTTAAATGGACATTACTAGTTACATGGTTTGACTTGTCATCTGATTTTAGTTCCCAACTTGTGCGATATATATTGTTAATGTCGCATTTTCATTGGCGATATTGTTTGCGTTGTCGCTTAATTATACATGTAGGCAATCAATTTTGTTCGTGAAATAATATCGTCGCTTAGCGGGCAATTACACAAACAAATTCGCCGCTTAGTGGGCAATAGGCAAACAAAATTGTCGCGAAGCAGGCAAAAACACAAGCAATATCGCCGATTAGTGGGCGATATTACTAATATCGCCCACTTATTTTTGTGGGGATTTTTTTCACTTAAGGGCGATATTGTTTTCGTAATTGCCCACTTAGTGGCGATTCTGTGATATAGCACATCGCAACATTGTTCGTATCACCCACATAATATTATAGTATATATCAATTTTTTTTCTCATCTTCTTGAGTCAAAAATGACTTCAAATAAATAAGTAAGGAAGAATAAAATAGGTTAAGTTTCAATCACTAATAATCAAAGGAGATAGAGTTAGAAGCGGGCTTTCTAAATTAACCGTGTTTTTGCAGCCTGCTCCTAGTGAAGCACTTGTTGTATCAATCTTCTTCAGATTTATTACACCAAGGACCTCACCTTAATTCCTTTGATTTCTACTTAACCCTACCACTAATCTTTTTTTCTGTGAAAGGCTTACATAGGCAGTGTCTACTGCCTAATCCATTTATGTAAATATGTACATTGTATTTGCACAATAAATTATGTTCCAATTAAAATTCAAATCCCTTCTTTCAATCTTCTTCTTGCTTCAATTTATCTTTCCCATGTTTCGCTTCCGCTGTTCTTTTACAACTATCTGAAATTCAAATATATTGGATTTGATTTCACCAACCGTATTTGGTCACTTCATAATACTCAAGGAAAGATTCTTCATTCCTTGATTAACACCTTTCATTATTAATATCTGAATAAAGATATATAGATCAGACATTGAATTCGCCAAACCATCACCATCGCTGTTTCATACTTTTTTAAAATCTGATTTTTTCGTATTTGCTTTCAAATTCATTAAAACTTTATTATTTCTACTTTCATGTAAATGTAAATTAAGTTGTTTAAAAGCTTCTCTCAAAAAATTAAGATTTTTCGATTACCGTTTTCATTATGTAGGCCTAGGTTTTTGAATTGTAACCAAAGATCGTTTTCCTTGCAGTTGTATTTTAATAGAATTATTGAAGCGAAGTGTAGCGTAAATCTTTGTTAAGTAGTTTTTACTTGAAATTTTTCTGTTCGAATACTCAAATAGTATATCGTTATATCGTATTTAAATTATTCATATAAATTGAGTTTACTTGATATGAGTTTTTTTTACGCGAAAAGATAAGCGATGCCGCTGCCTTATTTTTTCAAATTATACGATATACATGTATTCTTTACTAATAAGAACAGATATGATATAAACTTAAGAAAGTAATATAAGCAGTAGCGCTGAATAAATTATCCTTTCCGATAACAAAACAAGTTAACAACTGTCGTTTTATTTGCTTCGTAAGTTTTGAAGCAAACTTCGGTAAAAGATTTTTTAAAAATAAAAAATGAGATGCTTTTTTATCATCTTGTTGATCAATCATAATAAAAATCAAGTTTGATCTGTAGTCTCTCGTTATAAAGCTACACAGCAAGTCTCAAACATTTCACTAAATCTTAATTTAAAAAAAAGTTTGAATAACGAAGCAGGGACCTCAACATAATTACCGACAGCGATAAAAACTATATTCATCGGTAGGCGACAAAATAAGACAAATTGCTGAATTGAGATTCTGGCAAAATTTATCTCTAAAATAAAATTCCTTTAATGCTAGATGTACCATATTATATATTGCCGTCAAGCCTATGCTTGAATTATTTATGGCTTATGGCTAAGATAACGTTAAATCATGGAATATTGATTATTGTTTTGAATTAGGAAGGGTTAACGAGTACATGTATACTGAATCTCTGAAACATGTCCGAATAAAGCTTTCCTGCATAAAGGATAACCGCAAGAGAATGGGTCTATTATTGATGGTTAAACCCTTGAGGCTTAACATCCTCGGCAAATTAAAGTTATGCATTTATGGAAACTGGTGATAGAGATGTTGATTGAAACTAATCAAGAGCTAAACTGATCTATATAAATTCAGCATGACATGCTAAAATGGATATTAATCTATTGTCCAAAATAAGGCAATCGTTAATTTTGAACAAAAAGCTTTTTTTAACCATAATGTCATTGTTGAATGGTTTGGAAGGGCAACCAAAGAAAAAATTATTTTTAAAACAGTCTTTTGAACCAGATATAATTCACTGAACACGCGTACGTAATTCCAATACTTTCGCTTAAAAATTGCTTCTGCATGAGAAATTCTGCGAAATGTACCTGTAATTATAGTCAAGACACGTAAATCTTTTGAACGCAGATATTGCGTTCATTGATATTTGAAAAATAAATATCTGTCGATTATATCCTTAATTCACAGCCCTTTTTCACTTGTACGTTCTTTCTCATTGAGTTCATGCTTTAGCGAAAAATTAATACACCAATAGCTATCATGGTCAAATGAATTTCAGACTTCAACTTTTGTATGTATAGGTACATTGTTAAAATTTGATGTATTCCTTGAATGTTGTATAAATGTTTTTTTGCTACACCTCAATGTTTTGTCACGTGTAAATTACGGTGAATTAACTTGCTATATAGCATTGAATGATTTATTTTTGACGTCGTCGTGTCAATAACTGCCGTCAGGTGAGCAGACAAATTGAATAACGCGCGTTAGCGCGTTATGATAATTTGTCTGCTCACCTGACGGCAGTTATTGACACGACGACGTCAAAAATAAAGCATTTAATGCTTATATTTACATTCCCTTACTGAAGAAATCAATTGTTTACTGAAATAAATCGATATAAAGTGAAGACCACGGAGGGAGTAAATTAGTAACAGCAAGAACAGCTGATTTGTAATACCGGTTTAAACTGGTTTTCACAGAGACCGTTGAGATGAGATCGACGAGCATGAAAATATAATCCATGAAAAATAACTATTGAAATGTTGCTTTTAACAATAAAGTCAACTGTTTTGTTGAATAATTATAAAACATGGTGTTTTGACAACATTTATGAAATACATTTTTTAACCGATTACATAGAAATCACTGTTTGAGAACTACTTATGTAAATTACATGTAAATTCATACGCAGTGAATAGGTGTTGCATTTAGAGGCATTTAAACATCACGGAATTTAATGGAAAAACACAGTAGAATGTAAATATTTATATATAGACAACGTTTGGCGTTACTACATGTATAATAGTTTCTGTGCTATATTTACCCATATTGAAATGTCATCAAAACTATTCACCGGCCACTATACATTTTCCTCACGTTAAGTACATTGTCATATTCCTGTCGCTACTTCCATTCAAATTTTGATAATTTGAACTAATGCGTAGTTTACAAATGATAAACAAACTATTAGAATCTCCGAGAAATAATTTAAAAAAATTTCGGCACAATAAAACACATTTTTTTGCGTTTTCTGACAATAGCAAGTTTACTGTCTTAGGAGACAACAACTACTAGTATTTACTGTGGCCAGGGGATCTGAAGGGTAGTTGTTGTCTCGAGGAACATAATACATAATTATGATACATGCATTATTTAAACAATAAAGTGAATCATCAAAGAAAGCATTTTAATGTTTATATAAACATCTTACTTTTAACTACATGTAATTAATAAATTGATTATGAAAAGTAAGTAAAATTCACTAAAGTAATGTCAATGTACATAAGTACGTTAACTAAAAGAAACAGCCAAATCGTCTCCTGTGAGACTTTGAGTCTGACATCATCATGAATATTTCATGCAGTCCGTGATATTTCGTAGGCGGCTGTAGGTTTACACCAAACGATAAACAGGGAGTGTCAATTTCAGTCCTGTCAATTTCCTGTCAGTTTCAGCTGCTGTAGATTTCGACCAATCGATAAACGGGGCACTTCTATAGAGCTATGAATTAACTTTTAGTTTTCGTAAGAAATAGAGGGAATAATCATTGGTTGATGTAAATATTGATCTGTAAACCGTACAATTAACAATTAAATAAACTTTACCAGATATGATATTCTAAATCTTTTATACTACTTTAACATATTAAAAACATACTACACTACGATATACTATACTATACTATACTATACTATACTATACTATACTATACTATACTATACTATACTATACTATACTATACTATACTATACTATACTATACTATATCTTACTATAATATACTTTATTTCACTATACTATACTATTCTAAACTATACTATTCTATATTTTATTATACTATACTATGCTATATTATACTATACTATACAATACTAAACTATATTATACTATACTATACTATATCTTACCGCACTTTACTATATCTTACCATACTATACTATATCTTTATATACCATATCTTAATATGCTTTTATTTTAATATACTATACTATATCTCACTTTACTATTTCTTACTATACTATATCTTGAATTTAACTAAGCGACTTGGATTACACCAGAGGTGCTTCGAGATTTAAAACTAGAGTAATCAATGCTGCTGGTGAAAAGCTTCGATGACTATTCGCATGGCCATATTGCACGGAAACTATTTAATGGTTAGATTAGTTTAGATGTTATGGTAACTTAATTCGTTGTTAATTTACATAGAAAATTTACAAAGAGTTATCATAAAATATACTATACTAATTTGATTTAATACACTATACTGAGAGTATAAATTGCGGTATAAAAACAATAATTTCCGTTTCAGTACTTCAAAAAAATTCCATTTATAAATGCATTTTTTTTTTAAGATTTCTATTAAGTAGCACCCTTTACAGTTTATCTTTAAGTTTGCTATGATGGAGTGCTCGGCTTTCGCTGTATTAAAAATTTGACACGAAGTATAAATAATTCATACCTAAATTAATTGCATTACTCTTTACAACTCCGTATTTTATTTTTTCGGATATTCCATGTCTTTCTGTCGGTCCTTTAGGATTCTGTAGGTGTATATAAAGTGACAGAAAGCCAAACATTAGCATTTTTCCTATTTCTCATTTTTCTAGGTCAAATTGATCATGATCAAACAAATATGGCATACCTCTGAAGTATCCATATACAAAATGTCTCTGTTATTTTTAAAATGAATTTCACATCCAAGAGCTGATCTTGCATCTCTATTTAATTTTCTTTACACACTAAAAATACTTTTCATGTGCAGTATTATTTCTAAACAAACAATATATACTTATTTCTTTGGTCTTCCATTTCATTCTTTTTTTTTTATTATTTACATTTTTTCAAATTCAAACATACACAATTTTTCTTAAACTGATGTCGATTTTTTTAAAATATTTTAATCACTCTCTTTCCAGACCACTTTTATTCACACACTCATTTAAAATTCAAAAGTAAATGAACCTGAGGTTGTATAATGGGTAAAATGGGTAAAAAAAAATGGAATAATAATATTCATACCAAATTCCACTTCTGTATAATATAATTATACAATTTTAAACAAAAGAAATCTTCCCACAGCTGTGACCAGCACTTTTCAAATTTCCTAAGTTGAAATTTTTGAACTGATGCATATTTCTCTATCTTGTATATAAAACTCAAATGATATAATAAATCAACATAGTTTGGGATCTTATTCTGCTCTAATCTCAGCGAGATTCGTCGAGACTGAACAATTTTTGACGGACGTCTCTTCCGAATCTCAGACCAGTGCCACACAAAGTGATTCGGGAAAATTTGCCCCAACTTCGGCCGGTTGTTATGTTAGAAATACGCCGAATTAAATCTTCTGCTCGCTTCAACTTTTTACTTTGAACATCCCTTTAACTCCCTATCAACATAAAATGTTAGGTTCCTACCGTAAAAAGATTTATATCCCTCAAAATATGAACTTGTTTATTTTTCAATTCATTTCCACACTCATTCACATCTCCAGTGCTGAAGAGAATCTCGCTGAGATTAATTCTGCTCATACATATAAATTTGAATTGTTTTGTATATAAAATTATAAAGATTACAGGTCTATTGTCTACATTTAGAGAATTTTCTCAAAATATATAGTATATTGGTAACATTGAATCCAACCCTCTTTTTTGTTTTTCTATATATAGACATACTAAGATTATTCCAGAAGGGTAAAACATTAGTACAACTAAAAAAATACACGTTGTATTGTTTCTATTTCTTCTTTACAAAAAGTACAGCAATCATTTGCAATGATCTTGATATTTTAAAAATAATAGATCACAGGAATAATTCTGTGTAGAACTCTGTACTGTAGCCATTGAACAGATGTATCATTAGTTGTCGTGAAACATATTTTGAAACAGTCTTGTATGAACAAATTTTGTCCATGTGGTAATTCATTATTCCATCTTGATATTGCATTTAGGACCACTTCAGTATAGTTCAAAGTTTTATAAATTGCCTTGGTACATTTTTCATTCAATAAAATCACTTCAAAATACATTGATAAAAAAAGAGTACAATTTTTTTCAATATTTACTCTTTCACCGTGAACTGATTTTAATAAATTTGAAATAGCACATGTATTGCATGACATATACATCGGGCAAGTTAAACGTATGTAAAAAAAATTTATTGTATATCAAAAAAAGCTCCATTTGCAGATAAGAAATCTCCAACTAATTTTATACCACGTTGGTACAATACATTATTAAAGAAAGATTTATTGGAAACTGTAATACAGGAGTTGTGCCATATTGGAACATAGGTAATATTTTTCTTAATATAACCAGGCTGTTTGTTAAACATGTTCACTACCTGGAGCCATGATTGAGAAACATCTTGCCAAAAACATTATTTTGTTTAATCATCTTTCTGATAAATCAACCCCAAACTCTAACATTTTCATAACAACCACTTTGTCGTTAATTGCCAAAGAAAATATTCATCCATGGTTTGTGTTTGAGAGTTAACCTTTTAATCCATGAACATTTGAGAGAAAAAACAGAATTATGGACATCTAGCATTTGAAACCAACTTTTGTGTAATCTTGAGTAACTATCTACCTTTTTACTTTATCACCTTTAGATTTCCATATAAAATTAAATATTGCTGTATTCAATGAGGATACAAATGTTTTATTAGGCATGGGAGGTGAAATAAATAGATGATTCAATTTCGGCAAAACTAAAGTCTCGGCTCCGGTTACTCTACCAACAGGAGTTAGAATCCTTCTGTTCCATTGTTGAATCAGTGAAAGACTTTTTGGCAGTTGTATGTTGTAATTTAATTCAGTAATTTTATCTAATTCTACACAGAATTTTGTCCCTAACAGATTAAAAGTTGCACTACCCCAATCGAGTTTCCATCGAGTATGGTGAAAAACCTGATATGAGAACTTTCTTGAGCCTATCCAAACCACCTTGGTTTTTGAGATATTTATTTTTAATCCAGAACGTTTTGAGAAGAAATCTAATGTATCTAGAGAATTAAAAAGAGACTCTGGTGAACCATCAAGTGTCAGTGTTGTATTATCGGCATATTGAGTTTCTTGTGTTCTTTACCATCGGCTATAATACCCTGAATGTTTGTATTGGTTAATGCTTCCATTTCATTCTTAACAAAAGGAGATAATGACCTCATTTAAGATCACTTGTCCCTAAAATATGAAGATATTTCAATTTTTCATAAACCATTTTTTTTTTTCACTTGCAAACTGATTTAGATTGAAACCAAATTGAAGTGTACCTCAGGTTCATAAAAAATGTAAGGATTAATGTCGTAACCTCTGGAAATAACATGATAGCTTCCAAGAACCATTCTAAAGTTATTGCTCTTTGAATAACAAAGTAAATACATTGTATATACAAATTTTGTTTAAAGTTTTGGTCATTGATGCTTGTTTTCAAGGCGTTAACAGCAACACAAATTTTGATATTAATCAAAGTTACGCAACGTGTTACCCTTAAATTCTCGCTTCCATCCGTCTAGTATATCCCTTTTATTTAGCTATGTATCGTGTTAATTTTGTATTTAAGAGGGCTGGTAGCTCGTGACCATGTTTATACTATATCAATCTCCTCTAAACAAAGAGCTCATCATAATAAAGATGTAAGAAAATATTCAAATTTTAAATCAATTTTTTTTTAATTTTTTTGAACTGATCAATAGTTATGCAGCCACCTTCAATGCCTGTAAATCCATTATTCATTGACGTTTAGTCGATCAGGACGTTAGAGCACTATCAAAATGGGAATGCAGTGACCAAAGTCTTGGGGGGTATAACTAGGTAATACCCAACCCACAGACTGCGTTTCATCAGACTGCATTGTGATGCAATTCTTATTTGTTGAATTGCTCATTTATTAGTTGATTAAAGTGTCATTCCTTCATGAAACTACTTGTTTCATAAGTTTCATAAAATAAAAGAAAGATTTTTTAATATTTCTTAAACCACGTTCTCATTAGTTTCGACTGCAAACTGAATTCAATAAAAGTGTTATCTTGAATTGTGTAAATTAAAAAATGAATGCGATTTATGATGTGAATGATCATATAACACCTTTATTAGCAAGTATACGATTTTGATTAAAGGAATAAGGGATTGTTGGTTTTTTTTTACTGTTATTTGGTGATTAATACGATCGTGGTTGATAAAATACAATAAATCCCTAGAGGGCTTTAGGGCGATTTACGATATATTTTATCATGCCTGGCGTTTTGCTCACCTTATATAGTATTCAAAGAATGATTCCTTATTATCTATTTCTGTACAATTTTCAGATATTAAATATTAAATGATTGACAATTTCAAGTTATTTTCATTTCATATGATAAAACAAACCCCGCTCGCGTCCCAATACTGTATTTGACTAAATGTTACAAAAGTCGACTTGGTACGTGTTATCACGTACACAGTCACTGAAAAATGTTATTATATGTGTTTTAAAAAAAGATTTCTAATCCTGTATTTATGATGTTTACAATAACGAAAGCACATTTTGACTTGCATCATGAAATTGACATCATAAACAATGTATGCAAGCCAAGAAAAGAACTGCTTTACTTAATTTGAAAATCTTTCTTCTTCGTTGCCCAAAGTGGAGGATATCGATTCTGTTCTTTGTGTTATGTTTTATTTTTTATGATAAAAATATTTTGCATTTTGAAGAGGATTAGCAATTTGAAATCATCGCTGCATTACAGCGTCCAACACAAACGATATACAATCGTATCCAATGGATACATATATGAATACTATTAGGTACTTCATGGGTGGTGGTTAATGGGGGTCCTGTAGCACGGAAGGTGAATATTATTTCCATTCTAACAAAGAATTTAATCTTCCAGAATTAAAAGCCACACATTTTAAAAGGTTCAACATTTGATATTATCGAATTTTAACTGCATGGTCTTGACTGAATAAAAGTCATTTGAAATAAAATGTATTCCATCATGCTTTTTGTTCGTTTAACAGTTGTTAGTCTTTTTTAAAGTGTATTAAGCAAATAAAGCATCTATGGAAATGCGTCATTTCAATTATTTGTTTAATTCATATTGGTCTCAAAAACTACGTTTTTGTTCCATTTATCATTTTCTAAATAAGTTGTCTCTTAATGCACGCATTATGTCAATGATTCTTATACAAATTCTACAATACTTAAACGATTTTTGGGTCTTTCGCAATTAAAAAAAATCGCAATTATAATCCACCCCCCCCCCCCCAAAAATTGATCTTTGTTCAGTCAGAGTGCAGTTATGTCAAATGAATGACAATTGTACTCTTTAGATCTCTGCTTCGTCAAATCTTTTGGAAATCCATTTCTAAACGCAGTCGTTGCAATGTAAAATGTTTCAGTGATAGGGAACGCTCCACTCTACAACAATGAATAGTTCTTTGAAGAAGAGAGACAATGAACCAATTTGTATGTACACTGTAATGTTATTTGTAATTGTCCTAATGTACCATACCAAAAAAATAAATGAACTAAACTGAACAATTATTATTTACTTAAAGCATAATATAATTATATGATTGCGCCCATGAGAAAAGGGTCTTATGGGGGTTTTTATGAATGGGACCAATATCGTCACAAATTTTGACGTTATTCCATGACGTTGTCCGAAAAGTGGAAAGCTTAAAGCGTTCTTTTCATAACGAGTAGTATTGTTTACCAGGTTTTTACGAATTCAACACTTTATTTTGGGTTAACGCTTTATTTTGGAATAACTCATTAAGATATATTGACAAATTCATTTTGTGCTAGATTTATCAAAATATGCTTATATCTATCCTTGATAGGGAAACTCTGATTATTTTGCCCAATTTTACTGAGAACATATAAACTTCTAGGCCTAGCAATGTGCTCGATAATGAAAGATCTTCCATAATTATGAAGGTGGCCATCTTGAATTTTTCCTGTTAAAATAGCTTCAACAAAAACGGAGAAAACCTCAACTCACAGCTGGTTTATAGCCATTAAATTTCAGATTTGACAACTTTGAGATGTGTTTTATTCAATTCTGTTCATTACCTAATAAAATACGATTGAGAATGAAATATTTTACAACCTTCATTTACAGCAAGGCTTGAGGGACTTGAAAACTTCATTGGAAAGAAACCTATCAGTTACATGTAGAATGGTTTGGCATTGTCAAATACTATTTTATATTATTGGAAGTTGATTTTAATCAACTCTCCTATGCAGTTACTCAGACAAACCGAAAGTGAAACAGTGTTTGGACCTCAGTACAAATCATCGCTGCTGACAAGACTTAGTTCTTGAAAATGATTGATGAATTCGATGTAATGTATGCTAAAGCATTGTTTTTCAAGGAAACTTATTTAAAAAAAAAAATTATAAATACCTTGACAATAGTTAGATTTTAAATGGTACGAACAATTATTTAAATAGTTTTTGCAGTCGTATGTATTCATACGCCAGAGTTCACTATAGTCTCGTTCAACTCGACGCTCGGCTGTCTCCGTAAATTCTTGTCGGAGATTTACGGTGTCAGCCGAGCATTTGGTTGAACAAGACTAGAGTTCAATATTGCTTGGATCCATACAATTTTCGAGAAATATTTTGTATTACTGATACATAGTTTGGTTGAAATAATTTTACTCTAAATATTATCTAACATGATTCAAATGGGGGTTTCTCGACATTCTTGTCGAAGAAGTCCAAAAATTCATATTATAAAAATGTGCGTAATTCAAATACAAATTAAAAACTACATGTACTTGTCATGCAAAATAACATTTAATTGGTTTTAAGATAAACAAACATCGACAAAATCAACTCCCGTCAGTTCTTCAGTACTTTGATTAAATGTATGTTTCCCAAATTGTGGGCAAGAAGGTTTACTTACATAAAGCCAATGTTTCTTTGTTGATGTCATCAATTTATTCTCGCAGTTCGTTTGTAATATTATTTAACTTTGTCAGTCACGAGGGTCTTATCAATTGACCTTTTTGGTAAACTGTAACAAACAACAGTTTTCAAATGACGCTTAACCCGCAATTTCAAATATTGGTCATTTTTGTTTTTTACTCAATTTTCAGGTTTAATTTTACAAACGCTGAAAATAAGAACCCACACTGCTTTGATTCTGAATAGAGCCTTATTTCAGCTTTATCGAAAATTTTATTTGAAAACACTTCTATTGGATTATAAAAAATTGAAATAAAATTATTAAAACATCCATCATAATCATAAGTCAGAAAATGGATCTAAATAAGCCACATAATGGGGTCGGTGAATGCTATATCAAATGGACCAGTTTGTTGTTTATTTGACTTCGTTATCCGGTGATCTCGATCAGTAATTTGAATGAATATAGATTTAACAGAACTAATTTGTGTCAAGTCTATTTCACTGTCTATTTGAATTTAAAATGCAATAAAGCCCCAGAGGGCTTAAGGCCGATTTACGATATATTTCATCATGCCTGGCGGATTTGCTCACCTTATACAGTATTCAAATAATGATTCATTATAATCTTTTAATGTACAATTTTCAGATATAAAATATTGACAGATATTAAATATTAAACTATTGACAATTTCAAGTTATTTTTATTTCATATGATAAAACAAACCCCGCTCGCGTCCCAATATTGTATTTGACTAAATGTTACAACAGTCGACTTGGTACGTGTTATCACGGACAAAGTCACTGAAAAATGTAATTATATGTGTTAATAGATTTCTAATCCTGTAGCTATCATAATGATGTTTGCAATAATGAAAGCACATTTTGACTTGCATCATCTTTTTGACATCATAAACAATGTATGCAAGCCAACAAAAGAACTGCTTTACTTAATTTGAAAATCATTCTTCTTCGTTGCCCAAAGTGGAGGATATCGATTCTGTTCTTTGTGTTATGTTTTATTTTTTTATGATAAAAATATTTTGCATTTTGAAGAGGATTAGCAATTTGAAATCATCGCTGCATTACAGCGTCCAACACAAACGATATACAATCTTATCCAATGGATACATATATGAATACTATTAGGTACGTCATGGGTGGTGGTTAATAGGGGGTTCTGTAGCACGGAAGGTGAATATTATTTTCATTCTATCAAAGAATTTGATCTTCCAGAATTAAAAGCCACACATTTTAAAAGGTTTAACATTTGATAGTATCGAATTTAATTGCATGGTCTTGACTGAATAAAACGTCATTTGAAATAAAAGGTATTCCAACATGCTTTTTGTTCGTTTAACAGTTGTTAGTCTTTTTTTAATTGTATTAAGCAAATAAAGCATCTATGGAAATGCGTCATTTCAACTATTTTTTAAATTCATATTGGTCTCAAAAACTACGTTTTTGTTCCATTTATCATTTTCTAAATAAGTTCACTTATACTTCTATTCAATGTGAACTTGATTTTTAATTGATGTCATTGTCTCTTAATGCACGCATTATGTCAATGATTCTTATACAAATTCTACAATACTTAAACGATTTTTTGTCTTTCGCAATTAAAAAAAAAATCCCATTTATACCCCCCCCCCCCAAAAAAAAATGATCTTTGTTCAGTCAGAGTGCATTTATGTCAAATGAATGACAAATTGTACTCTTTAGATCTTAGCTTCGTCAAATATTTTGGAAATCCATTTCTAAATGCAGTCGTTGCAATATAAAATGTTTCAATGATACGAACCGCTCCACTCTGCAACGATGAATAGTTCTTTGAAGAAGAGAGACAATGAACCAATTTGTATGTACAATGTAATGTTATCTGTAATTGTCTTAATGTACCATACCAAAAAAATAAATGAACTAAACTGAACAATTGTTATTTACTTAATATACAATTATTTAATGCTTGAGCAGTCGATAGACCCGAATATTTAGGGAAAAATTCGGGTCTATTGACTGTTCAGGCATTAAATAATTGTTTTATTACCTAATTCCGTTTTTAATATTTTGTGTTCACAATTATAAATTACGGAAGGTTTTCCATACCATTATGCATTCAGGTCATTGTTAATCAATACCAAGATGATCTAAAAGATAAATATTAAGAACAATAGTAAAATAAACATAATAAAGTTATGTTTTAATCTTGTAGCAATTAAACTTTTTCTAAAATATGTTGCCGGTCCAATAGATCGCAGTCTATTGACCGGCGTTCCAATAGATCGCAGTCCATTGACCGGTGTCGTATAATTTAAGGTCCGCCCCGTAAAATGGTCCGGGCGGACCTTAATGTTAACATTTAGGGTCCGCCTTTGCTCTAAAAGGGTCCGGCCCGTATAAGAAAAGGTCCGCCTAACATTAAAGGTCCGGGGTATATTTCTTCATTTATATTTTTTCAATTTCGACTAATTTGTTACAAAATACTGAGTAAGTGGTATTATTTTGTAATTCTTATAAAGGAGTACCTACCCGAGGTGAGTAAGTAAATATCCAGCACATACATGTAGTTTTAATGAAAATACTTATACATGTAGCTTGGTGAACACAAATAAATCAAAAAAAAATTTACTGTTTAAAACTGGATTCTCATTTCAACTTTAGTTTTGCCGGTCTATCTTATATAAACAGGAAATGAAACTGATTGGTGTCATTAATTAAACAATGGCTTGAACCAAGTGTTGTATACACACACCACCCTGCAGGTGTGAGGGGTTTGACTGTTAGAAATAATCATGTAAACAATGGACATTTCCAAAGTCCTCTTTTTGCACATCTTTCCAATACGATACACGCTTAAAAACGTTACCCTTTTTAAAATCAAATATTCTTTACAATTCAATTACAACGGTACATGCAAGCGATATCATTGCTACTTATTATTTGCACTAGGGCACAGGGGCATCGTATCCACTCTTCTCTCTATGACATATATATAAATAATACATTTATATATATATATATATATATATATATATATATATATATATATATATATATATATATATATATATATATATATATATATATATATATAGGGAGAGAGAGAGATACGACGCCCCTGTGACTAGGGCATATTATCAATTGAAAGTTATGCTAATTATTATAAATTATTCAGTTCTTCAATCCCTCTTTCTATTTGAAACTTTATATTTGGATCGGACTATAATAATCAAGGAAGGGGAATATCCAAAGGAATGGATTTGTTTATAAGAAATTAAAGACATACATGTTAGATTAGTAAAAAGTCCTATTCCTTCGGCTGTATATGCATTTTGCTTCTGGCAAAAAAATTAAAGGGATCCGATTTTCTTCTTTAAAAAAAATAACACAGTTGCTTGAGGACAGGACCCCCCCCCCCCCCCCCTTGAATTTAGACCCCTGGGGTAGTTGACACTGTTTTGGTAGAAATTCCTTTAAACTCATGTACACAACATGCTCCGATTTATTTAAAACAACCCCAACCTGCATATAAAAGATCTTCTTTTCATTTTCATATGCAATGGTGGGGGGGGGGGGGGGGTACATTAATCGTTTATTTTCCGTTACTTTTTAGATATTTAAAATGGAAGATGTTGTGTACATGACTTTAATTAAAAGAATTTCTATCCAAAAAAAGTCAACTTCACCAAAGGTTCAGACCAGGGGGGGCGGACCTTTTCTAAACGAGCCATAATATTACATCTAGGTCCTATCCCTAAATTATAAGAACATCGGGGTCAATCAAAGCAAGTATCAATATCAATGGGTATTTCAACAAGTGGGCCTTTTCTGTGCCATAATATTAGGTCCTAGTCCTAAATTAAAAGATTATAGGGATAAATCAAAGCAAGTATTTATACGGATATTTATCATATGAATATTTATTATCTGCATTCAGTATTTCAACGTGGCGGACCATTTCTTTAACTTTATTATTGGGTCCTACCCACTGAAACAAAAGATCATCATTAAATTAGAGTCAATACAAGTGTCAACTTGATTAAGTATTTTCCTATATACCAATGTTACCATTGATGCATCGAAGGATATGTAACTAGGCACTTCACCAACATGGAAGTCAGAGAGAGAGAGAGAGAGAGAGAGAGAGAGAGAGAGAGAGAGAGAGAGAGAGAGAGAGAGAGTTATTAATCTATATACCAATGCAAGATTGCTACTCTAGACACTATCCATTTGATAAGGACGTCAATATTTAACTCAATGGAGATACATTTTTTTTCTTAAATCAACAAGGATTTTTTTTAGGCAGTTTACAAATATATTTCTGCATTAAAGCGCTTTGTGATATAGAATTTAAACATTATCGATGGAAACGGATTTACTTATAATAAAACTAATGTTTACTTGTTTCCAAATCCTTGCTTAATTACATGTATGCATCATTATATACATATAAAAGTATTGTACGTTTGGTTAAAGAAAGAGGGAATAAGTCTTTTAGAATAATGGGGTGATCGAATACTGTACCACAGTACGTACATGTATACACTACATGTATATTGTCAACGTATACCCTCTGTTATGGTAATCCACATCTGCGACCTTTTATTAATTATCTTAAACTTGTGATAAATCTACCTAGAGACGTATAAGTTATTAGTATATTATCATAAGTTTCTGATCTACTGAAAATTAAACAAAGCAAAAGCTAAAAAGCCAATCTTACTTGCGTAGAGCACTACAGCGGAGACATTTTTTTTTACAGGTGTGAATGCCTGCAGGGCTTCTTTTACCTGTGTTTACCTGTCATGCAACCCTCTGCTAATACATATACACCGGAAGAGATTTAAAAACAAAGGGACTAAATGGTGTGTACAAATCATTGTCAAAATACTCTTGGTCTTCTTTTTTTCAGATTCTTAAACAATGGGTCAAAATCTAATCCGCTATCAATATTTGATATTCCACAAAGTAATACGCAAATGGCCGACTGGATTAAGAAAACAAAGTCATATTTAAAATACAAGTACACGAGCAAAAAGAACAATTACTTTAAGAGAAATTTTAACAAGTGACTACGGGTAGGACCTTTTCTTATAGGGGAAAGCCGGATCTTAAATGTTAACATTAAAGGTCCGGCCGGACCATTTTACGGGGCGGACCTTAAATTATACGACACCGGCAGTCGATAGATCACTTTCAAACCTGAATACACAGACAAAATAGACGAAAATATTTAATTTGCAATAAAACAACAAAATCCCTTTGATTAGGTAATAAAGCATATTGTTATACTTTCATGTTAAATACTGAAATCTGATTGGTTAAGACGCAGTTAATAATATTTACTATTACCCTCAGCGTTAGCAACGCACTTGGCAACGGGTAACATTAAAAAATGTTACATGCGCGAAAATTATGCGCGTACGGTTCGCTGTAGAATTCACGCTATTCCTATATAAAAGCAGTAAAATTTTCTTAAAAATTTTAAAAAAGACATTCAGTATAACAAAATAAATAGTGCCTGTTTGGGAGGATAACAGTTGAAATTGACACCCCTCGAAAACCATTGTCAACCTCCGCTTCGCGTCGGTTGACAATGGTTTTCTCGGGGTGTCAATTTCAACTGTTACCCTCCCAAACAGGCACTATTTATATAATATAATTATATGATTGCGCCCATGAGAAAAGGGTCCTATGGGGTTTTTTATGAATGGGAGCAATATCGTCACAAATTTTGACGTTATTCCATGACGTTGTCCGAAAAGTGGAAAGCTTATAAAGCGTTCTTTTCATAACGAGTAGTATTGTTTACCAGGTTTTTACGAATTCAACACTTTATTTTGGGTTAACGCTTTATTTTGGAATAACTCTTTAAGATATATTTACAAATTCATTTTGTGCTAGATTTATCAAAATATGCTTATATCTACCCTTGATAGGGAAACTCTGATCATTTTGCCCATATTTACTGAGAACATATAAACTTCTAGGCCTAGCAATGAGCTCGATATTGAAAGATCTTCCATGATTATGAAGGTGGCCATCTTGAATTTTTCCTGTTAAAATAGCTTCACTAAAAACGGAGAAAAACCTCAACTTACAACTGGTTTATAGCCATAAAATTTCAGATTTGACAACTTTGAGATGTGTTTTCTCCAATTCTGTTGAAAGAAACACGCATTACCTAATTAAATACGATTGAGAATGAAATATTTTACAACCTTCATTTACAGCAAGGCTCGAAGGACTTAAAAACTTCACTGGAAAGAAACCATTCAAAAATATCCAGTATTGAATGACACACCTATCAGATACACGTAGAAAGGTTTGGCATTGTCAAATACTATCTAACATTATTGAATGTTTGTTTCCCAAATTGTGGGCAAGAAGGTTTACTTAAATAAAGCCAATGTTTCTTAGTTGATGTCATCATTTTGTTTTTGCAGTTTATTTGTGATATTATTTAACTTCAGTCACGAGGGTCTTATGAAATAACCCTTTTGGTAAACTGTAACAAACAACAGTTAATGACGCTTAACCTGCAATATTCAAATATTGGTTAGTTTTGTTTTTACTCAGTTTTCAGGTTTAATTTTACAAACGCTGAAAATAAGAACCTACACTGCTTTGATTTTAAATAGAGCCCTATTTCAGCTTAATCAAAATTTTTATTGATTATTATGGATTATAAAAAATTGAAATAAAATTATTAAAAAATCCATCATAATCCATCATAATCATAAGCCGGGAAAATAGATCTAAATAAGCCACATAATCGGGTCAGTGAATGCTATATCAAATTGACCAGCTTGTTTTTTTATTTGACTTTGTTATCTGATCTCGATCAGTAATTTGAATTGATATAGATTTAACAGAACTAATTTGTGTCAAATGTATTTCATTTACTATTTGATTTTCAAAATTGCATTATGAGTTGTGCATTGTGTCTGTAAAGGGCAAATAATATATGGTATCTGATAAACGCCGAACTTTTGATCCATAATAGTACCGGATTTGCTGATATACAATCAGCTTTAAGTCATTTTAAACTGTCTTCTCATTAACTTTCAATGTAAAAAACATTTAAAAGAATTTCACGTTTCCGGTGGTGATAAAAAAGTATTAATGATCAATGTGTCTCTTGGATTTCATATTGTTTACAGTGTAATGCACCAGAGTAATGATGAATAACTTTATCTGAATTTTGAGCGCTGAATTGTATACGTCTGTTAGTCGCTTCGAAGATTTGAGGTCGAATTGATTATTATCGTTTCAAATTTCAATTAACATGATTCTGTATTTGTTACCCAGTAAAATAGATTTACTTTTATACGATAAAGTATGAAAATAGCAAATTCTGGTTATTTTTAGATGCTCTATGTTTATCTGATTTCTAACTTACAATCGCAAGTCCGCTTTTTTTTTTTAACCAAATTTGTGCAAGTTCAACCTCAACGGTTTGGGTCCTATTTCTAAAGAAAGAGAAGTTAAATTTATTGCACCAAGCCACAAATGGTCAAAGAACAAATTACGTATTAATTTTACATCAAATAAATATATATCAAAGCACGTTTTCAGACTTTATCAAATCAATACTGGTACGAAGCGTCCACATAATTTTTTTTTATTTTTTTTTGTTCACAGTACTTCTAACATGCAAATGTCACAAATCACAAATATCATTCACTGTTATTTTTTAAATTTTTTACAAAATTTGAACACGTTTGTCTTTAACCCTTTTAACCCAATGACGAGCCTTGGGATATCTAAAGCGACGATTCCTCCTAGGACGACAGAAATAATGATGACTCCTATAAAACCGAATGTTTTGGCGGACGGCCGCGGGTCGTCTGCAGACGTCTTTTTGCGGATGTTGGATGACAGTGTGGATTTCTCCACTTCTATTTCCTTTTTCAGCTCCGCTATTTTCGCGTTGAGCTCTTCCGTGGAGTTTATTGTAACAGTGTTTGATACTGGAACGCAATTTGTTGGACAGGCGCAGCCTTGGGATGGCGTTGTGGTTCCTGTTGTGGATGGTGATGTTGTTGTGGATGTGGATTGCGATGAAGTAGATGGAGATGTTGTTGCTGATGTGGAATGCGATGACGTGGATGAAGTTGTTGTTGTGGATGTGGATTGCGATGAGAGAGATGAAAATGTTGTTGTGGATGGGGATTGCGATGAAGTGGGTGGAGATGTTGTTGTGGATGTGGATTCCGATGAAGAGGATGGCGATGAAGTGGATGGATATGTTGTGGATTCTGTTGTGGATGAATATTCCGTAGTTGTCTGAGGTGTTGTGGTTGTTGGTGGTGCTGTAAAAATACCATTAGTAATAATCATTTTATCGAGGACTGGTTACTAAAAAGACACAGTATGCAAGCAAAAACCTTTTACCTCATGGTCTTCAAATACAAAATGTTTTAAACTCCATTACATTATTAATACGTTCTTCGCAAACACGGGTTCCCAATAGAATAAAACATAATGCATCTTTTCATTCCGGGATTAAATATTTGCAAAGAATAATGCACTATAACAGATAGAGAAGAAAGGGATGGTAATATACAGGAACTTTTTCGAATTTATGAGATTAGATTTTTGAGATTAGATCGTTCAAAAATCGTGAACCGAACTGATTGGGGATGAAAAGTGTTCCAATGATATTCTCGAGATTATAGAGATCATTTGATAATTCATTCCAGACACCGTCGTGTTCTTCTATAATACAAACATGCATGTATAAATGACAGTTTGGATGAATAACGCAGAAAACCGACCGGGGGGGGGGGGGGGGGGGGTTCTATTGTTCTTTTAAAATCTTTACGCTTCGTAAACAAAGAGTGACTGTATATAGTCCGCAAACTATCCAGATGTCTGTGAATATAGATATAACTGTAATACCTTGGCTATATTTCCATATATTATACACATCTAAGAGAAGCATCGAATAAAAATCATCAGGTTTATGTTTTGTCTATGATAGATATTACAATTTTACAGAGTTAAGAGGGTCCGATGGTCGTGGTCATTATTAGACTGTATTGATCTCCTTTTGAAGGAGAGCTCTATATAAAAATGTAGGGAAATGTCCAAATTTAAAAGGTGAGATATGTTGATTTTTTCCGTACTAAATAATAGTTTATATTTAAACAAACCATATGTTCAAAATTGTTGGCAGACCTGGTGGTTGTTGACCATACAGCCTTCTTAAACTAAAGATTTTTTTGCACACCTTGACCATACTTTCTTTCCTCCAATCAAATGGTGTGTAAATGATTAGAACTTATTTTGATTTATAGTGGTTTGTGAAAATAGCTCGTGTTTTTGTTGATAAATTTTTTGCTGTTTTGTTTATTCAAACTCAAAGGTATGAAGACTTGTTTTGTGGTCAGTATTTTGGGATCATTGATTTAGAAAGTCGAAATCACAATTTTGTTTGAGCCTTCAGGACCATTGGTGAATGAGGATGTGTCAATCTATCAACACTTTAATGGTAAAAACATTTGGTCCATGCCAACGTCCTTTACTTGATACAATATTATCACCACAGTGATATATAAATATAGATAAACAATATCATAGTATTAATGTAATCCTTTAAAAACGTACCGAGTATGTTTGACAAGTTGCTACAGAGAAAATGGTAGTCCTCGTCGCATTTCTCTGCAAACCAGGCGCTTGAGTACATTGATACGCAATGCCAGGTGGCGCTGTTCATGTTGTAGGAGAAGAAGTTCTCATAGGATTGTAGCTGTCCCGACAACGTCCTGAGCCGGTAATTGGTCACGGTGGTGTCCACATCGTAGCCAATGTAAACCTCTGTACTACCGAGGCTAAATACAATTATAAAGAAAAACCTTAATGTATTTGCGAAGTATTTTCGCTCTAAATTGAATTGTTTAAGCAATTCAGCTGTTGGGTGGATTAAACATAATTGTACATGTTGCAAAAATGCTAGATGATCAATAATAAGTATACTCGACCAAATGTTCCCATTTTTGTCACTTTTACTTAAGATTTTCATTGATATTATTGTTTCCTAAATAACTATATCGGGCACAATGCAAACGGAATGAAAGTACTCAGATATATTGCATTGTGTTTTCTTAGAGCAATTTTCAATATTTATTTATATTCCCGTAAGTGTTTTTTGTTGGTCCGAGTATAAAACGGAAATAAAAACGGAAAAACCAAATTAGTTAAATTTTTTGCAAAAAAGGTTAAAGTGATGCTTTTTTTTAAGATTATTAGTTTGACATCTTATGTAAATAAAAAATCCATTTCTTAACTACTTTTTTTTAATCTCCACAATATGTATATGTATACCCTTTATTCGAGCAATTTCCATTTTTTTTAAGTTTAAATACATTTTTCAAGTCGAACAAGTTTTAAATATATATTTATAAACCAATTATTATGTGAGAAACACATTACCAAGACATTTTGTATGAAATGTATACCAAATAAAAAAATGAAATTTATCACAAAATTTAAAATATCAGTCTGCTACTGTTATTAATTCAACGTCTATACAATAAACATGTCTCAATCATTAACGATAGTTAAAAAAAATTAATAAAGTGTATACAGAACTATCAGTGATGACGTCTTTCGAGTAGGGACCTACCTTAAATCTTTAGGGCGATCAAGGAAATTCATATAGAACTTACCCCTTAGAAGTCAAAAACGCATCCACGGCATTATCCATTGAAACGTCAGCTACAAGGGCGGGGTATCCCCCTTCACTAACGCATTTAGCGTAGGCCCCGGTGAGGTTTGATGTCGTGGTACCCAGCCAGTAGCAGACGTCACTATTTATTCCGTCTTGGTAAACAAAACTGTCTATCTGTCCGTTACAAGTTGTCAACATCACATCTACAATTTTTATTTCTACACGTTGATTTTAATAAAAGAGAATTTGACATGAAAGCAATTTAAGTTTCAAGTTTATGCAACTTTCGTATTGGGATCAAAATTATTGCTCAGGTAAGCGACGTGGCCCATGAACCTCATTTACCTTTCGAGTCGAGTGTTGGCCTCGTTAGTGTATAATTCATCTCTGACAGTGACGACTTGGATGAAATTATGACAGATAAAAAAAAACAGGAATTCTACAACTTCAGATATTTTAATCTAATTCATTTATTTGTTTATTTACTAGATTTTATTTATTTATTTATTTACTTATCTATTCATTCATTCATTATTTATTTTTAAATTTTCTACCTCCTTTGGGGAGAGCAATAAAAGGGGAGATAACCAGAGGTGAAGCAAAGGGAAATTAATCTAAACTCTGTTTTCCACCATATGATACGAAATTTAGAAGACATTGAGCAACGTATTTGTTTATTTTAATTTTTCTAACCATTTATGCATTATAATATCTCAGAAAACTAATTTTAACTTAAATTTTTGGATTTTTTGTATTAAATTATCTAAATTTATCTAGTCACCTCCACTAAAATTAGAAGTATTTCATAATCCCTTAAAACCCAAACATAAAATTTTAATTCTACATTTTTTAACAATCATTTTTTCTAAATATTTATTGAAAATTTGAAATGGGGCGTCCAAACCCTTTTTTATATTGAGATTATTTTCGCAATGGTAGACATTAATTCTGGCCAGTTACCAGTTACATTTATTGGGTTGTCATGACAACAGATAACATCGGAATTTTGATATTTTGCAATCAATTAGGCCCCTAATTACAGTGTAATCAATAAATGTACATGTTATCTATGAAATGTTTTGAATTATGGCAAAATTCTTAGGCACATATATGGAACCCATTTAAGTTGTATTAGATTTCACGCCGCCTTACATCAAGAAATTATGGTACCATGGCCTTAGAATACAAACCAAATAAACAAACTTTAATATCAATTTTCTTCATTGTTGGCAACCCCTCTTGGATTTTTGAGACAAATGATAACAATTATTAAAACTCCAGAAATTGACATTTTTGGAATCTGCCTGACTCTCTCGTAGACGCACTGTTAAGAAGACCGAGATTTTTACAATAAATCCAAGCGACAAGCGATAAGATCATTGTGACGTCACGAAAACGTTCATGAATACAGAATTGAACGTTTTCGCTTTTCTATAGGTTTATACAAGGAAAAATATTTGCAAATGTAAATATTTACAGTTATCCCACTCCTCAATGTTCTTGTATCAAATTTCAGAAATTCTTGAGAAGTATTTCTTTGAAATCCGTATACAAAACATACTTGAAAAATACAAAGATAATGGGAGGTCAGTGTTCATCCCTCTGAGTTATGGCCAATTTAATTTGACCTTTTTGCACCTAAAATGCGATTTCAGCCTGATTAGGATTTGTTGTCAGTATTTTTGATTAAGCAAACTTTTTTCTTGAAATATCGTTTTTAATTATGCACAGTGGTAACACTGAATTGAGGGATCACGAAAAAAAATTGTACGAAGCTTTTTATGTGACCGTTTTGCACTTAAAATAGACAATTTCTATAATAGTTACAATTTGATTTGAAAAAAAACACCACATTTTGGATATCAAGAATTTTATAAGATTAATCCAGTTTGTCAGGATATGTATTCTGTATCATTTTGACATAATAAAACATGGGGGTCGGTTATGTCAAATTTTAGGTATATGACTTCAAAAGTAAAATTCTCGCAAAAATTGGTTTCAAAAATTCAGACGATTTCTATATATTTGCATGATTTATGCTAAACTCCAATCATTCTCTAAAAATTTAGTTTTGTAAATGTCTTTTTAGCCAATCAGAAAGCACATTACAACCAGAATTAAATTATTGAAAATTCATAAAACTGCATGATTTTGTCATTCTCGTCTAAAAAAACCTTCCGCACGAGAAAATAGTTCCATCCATAACTTGTTTGATTCTTGAATTCAAATGGATTTTCTTTATGAATGTTGTGTAATTATGAAATGATGATCTTTCTGTGAGAATAAGATAAATAAAATCATATTTATTTAAAATATAATGAACATCTGCGCAATGAAATCAAAACGTGAGGAGTGAGATACCTTAAAATTAACGACGGATTATACACTGCTAATCGTAGGTTTTTAAGGGTTTATAAAAAAAACCACAAACGGTACGATAGCTATAAACTACAAACATATATATGCAGTTTAACGTAAGAAAATGTTTTAAGGCTTATTTCATGTGTAAATTAACTACATCTTTATTTGCGTGAATTTGGTTTATAAAATGTATTTCAGTTTACAATCAAAAAATAGTAAATAAACCTTTTTTCAAAATATATTACATGTATTAAATATATTTACTCCTCCACTATTTTATCCTCCAGTGAAACTATTTTCTATTATTTCAGGTTTGTAGAATAGTTTATGTGAAAAGAGGGAAAGCTCTCTCTCTCTCTCTCTCTCTCTCTCTCTCTCTCTCTCTCTCTCTCTCTCTCTCTCTCTCTCTCTCTCTCTCTCTCTCATTTACAAATTTACAATAAAACAATAACATCTAATTACAGTTACCATAATTATTATGAATGAATACAAAACAATAAACATTAATAAAATCATTATACCATGAAATTTAAAACTTACGTTGAAATGTGCAACAGAGTATCCAAGTTTGAAATATTAGAACAAGCCACATTTTTATTATACACTATGGTTACTGGTTCAAAGAATCATTTTTCCATTCAGTTTTCAACTAAATAAAGGTTTTAACAAGCAGAGGAAAATTCACGTTAACTAATGAAATACTCTAATTAATTATCATAATGTCGTCACGTTCTTTTGACTTTTTATTTTACCTAAATATATTGATTTTTATTTCCCATTAGCAACACAATGGTAGACAGCCGAGTTAAGAGCACATGACAATAAGTACAGTGATTTTTATCCCCTTTAAAAATCAATTTATTTCCCTACGGTCGAATTTGTTCTGAATCCACAAAATTTGTAAAAGAGGTCAATAAACAATTTGGAACAATATTTAATTGAAACCTTGATTGTTTATAAGTCGTGTTATTTACCGATATTGGGTAACTTGAACTTGATCTTCGGGAAGACCTAATAGTTATGTTTGAGTAATCATTCATATTCCGACAACGCTTGTCGAAACACAACAGCATCTCTTTCGTGAAATGGATTCAAAGCTGTTTGACAAATTATATATAACAAAGTGAAAACCAATCTACCTGTAATTGAAAAATGAACAATTAACAGATAGTGTAAATCAATTTATTTCTGAAACGTGTATCATATATAGATCACAATTGTATTTTATCAGTTTTTAAAAGCACAACCTTTAGCGTTGAAATTTCACGTGCTTCAGTGTGCTTTAAAATAAAATAAACTTGAAAGATACAAATACATTCTGTTCATTAAGTGCTTTTAAAACTGAAAGGTGGATATCATTTAATTATTTTTTTTTAAAAAATCTCTACTGGTCTCGCCATTATGGAGCACATAGATGCTGCATGTGAAGTAAAACTTTAAATGATTATATAATTGGGGAAACAAATGGGTTTTAAAAAAAAACATTAGCTACAACGTAGTGTCATAGGAAATAATTATTTTAGCTTTCAAGACTTAAATGACGCACATATTTTTAGTCTAGAAAAATTGCATTTGGTATAAAATACGATATATTAAGTTATTATCTACATATGTTTACATTTTCCAGTGTCTTTGCCTGTGATAACACTACGTATCGATTTTGTACTATATAACCCATAATACAAATGTCGCCAAACTGAGGCGCCAGCGGGGTTTGCTTATTCATATTTAAATATTTAATCGTACGATGGCTTAAAATTATATAAATATAAGTAATAAGGAATCATTCTTTGAATATTATGAGGTGATAATTTCGGTCGGGGCGTGATCAAATCTATCATAAAGCCCTCGGGCTTTATTGGATTTGATCACGCCCCGACCGAAATTATCACCTCATAATACTCAAAGAATGATTCCTTATTACTTATATGATGACAGATAAGGAGAGCTTGCTATAATAAGCATGATGACACATGTGCAATTCTTCACATCTAATTATCCCAAACAATCTTATCGATATATCAAATACAGTATACATGGTTATTTTCGCCCCCGTGCATTTTTTAACCCTTTTAAACTTGCAAATGGTTTCGCCCGGTCTTAAAATTGTCCAGACACAGTTAGAAATAGACCCATTCATGTGGTAAGACTCATAATAAATCAGTTATATTGAACGATTAACAACGAGGACGAAAGGGGCGAAAATAAAACGGACGCGAATATGTTTCCTTGCATACAGTACATGTAGTTATTTAGCCGTAAATTGAAATGCACGATTGATCATCTGTTAGTCTGTCTTATTTTGAATGAAAATATTTTACAACAGTCATTTCAATAAATCATTTTTTATGTTTAAAGCTAATTCTTTATATCTCTCCATAATAATCAAATCTTTTTTTTTTTTATTAATTCATATAAGTATTCAGTGTAAGTGATTAGAAATGTTTTGTACCAATGTAATTTAGCAATTAGGGTTGTAGCCTACCTGTCGATAAAATCTATTGTTCTCTGCATCCCTTTCTCATTTAGCAAACATCCTTTCTCTACAGTTTTAAAAAAAATGTTAGCTTTAAATGGGAAAACACCTTTCATACAGAAACAAAAACTCATAATTAAAATTTAATATTTGATGTAAATACCATCGAATACTTAGGAAAGAAAAATAAATATAATTGATTTCCTTTATTTAGAAATTATTTTGAAATCCATTGATTTTGCTAATTGATCACGTGACTCCACATAAAACCTCAATCGCAACTTCTCGGACCTCCGGCAGAACTGGGAAAGACACCTCCAATGTAATACATACTAGGCGTCCATGACCCCCTCCCCCCCCCTTTTTTTTTAAAAATAAAACGATATAAATACAAAGCAACTCACGATCTGTTGAGATATGAATTAGATTTCATTTAATATAATGATATACCCTAAAATATACCACGGAAGACACACAAAGGGTGTCTAGCTGAAACTTATATATTGATGGGATGCAACTCCATTTGTATAAAATTCTAACATTGGGTAATGTTAATACATTAGAGGTATTTTTCGATCTCTGTCGAAAAGGCCCGAGAAGTTCCGATTGATAAAACCTCTGTAGCAATGGCAACTTGATTGTCATTGCTCAAGAGATCACGCCACAAAGAGATGCATGTATCATACCCCAGAATACTAGTAATAGCTTCCTTAATTGTTGAAACTATTCCCTAGAAGAAGAGTTATTTAACATTCAGCCATTCAAACCTCATCTTGAAAATAACTAATATCAAATTTCTAAACCAAACTGAATTTTAAAAAATTTATCTGAATGACTTTTTCTCCTCTGTCCCTTTGAACATACCACATTTATGCACAAAATAAAAGACCTTCATCAGAAAAAAAAACATAAGTCATGAAAACTGTCATAATAAAAATCAAATTTTATTCAGAATGTCTACAATGTACCAGCCAACAAGATTGTTTATTTAACTAGCCCAGAATAAAATGAAGATGTGACATTGGGGGGAAAAAAATGTAAAAAGTGTGTACATAAAACACAGCTGCCTTCCTATCGCCGTCTTCCTCGGTCTCTGCTTCTGTCGTCACTTCTGCTGCGATTCCGGGGGGCGCGGTCCCTGCTACGAGACTGACTGCGATTTCTGATGGGTCTGTCCCGACCCCTCACTCCCATTCCTCTTCGGCGGTCATCGTCCCCACGCCAAGGGCTTCTCTCTCTTCTTTCCTGTAAAAATAAATCGGCAAGTTCAGCAAAATAAGTCTATATCACTACAGTCTTATATAAGGTCGTAAAAAAGATCATTAAAAACTTACACATACAATAAAATCAGTGTCTATCAATTCAAAATGTTTTGTGACACTGAGACTCAAAATAACAAATTTTAATTAACAATACAGAGAGATTTTAAAAAAATCAATACTTGTAATCTCTTGGCTGCATTTTCTTCTCTCTCTTTCCACATTTTTTCTTGCTCCTCCTTTTCCTCTTTTTTCTTCTTTTCGTGAACTGCTGCCTGCAAACATAATGGTTAAAATCCTTATACATGTACATAAATTATGTTTCATCAAGAATTTCTGTTTGATTGATACTCTATAACTTTTATATTTACGGGACAGATTTGCTAAGAATCTAAACAAGAAAACTAGTTTTTGGAACTGAAGTTTCTGTAATCACAATAAATCCCACTAAATATATCAGATTGCCTTTGTATCAGAAACGTTACCTGTTCATCTGTTAATGGTAACCAGTAGATACACGGTATTGTCTTGGTTTTCTTAAATAAATCATCAAGAAGCTTTGCTGGGGGTTCATCCTCTACTTTCTGGTCTGAAATATTAAAAAAAATATTTATATATGTGCAAAATAAGGAATAATACAATAAAAAGTATTCTTTTAAAAATCATATATTGATCATTTTAATTTTCAATTTTACTTTTATAATCATAAGTTGATTTATTTCAATCCCTATCCATTGGCAGGGCTGCAGTAGAGGTTATAATGACTTTTACAAATGCAAAGAAAAACATCCAAAATTTGAATACCTCGCCTGTCTCTCCTCGTATCTGCATCCCTGCCCCTTAGTCCCCCTCTTCTGGGTGACCTTGACCTACTTCTGCCCCTGTGTGGGGCCTCTTCACGCTCCTGAGACTGTCTGATCTTGTCGCGGTCCCATTCCCGCATGGGTGGCGTGCGTCGTTTCTTCTTCTCCTCCTCGTCCTTTTTACGAGCCTCTCTGCGGGCCTCACGCTCCGCTCTCTCTTTCTCCTCCCTCTCCTTCCGTGTGTCCTGTTTAACCTCCTTGGTTATCACCAACGGTTTGTTTGGATTCTGGAAACGCTCCAACTAAAACATTAAAAATGTAGTCAAAGTTTTAACAGAGAAAAATGTTTTTTTATTAGAGCATGCACACAATGTAATAAGAAGAGGGTAGTTAATTACCTCATCTTTGGAAGCATATTCCACCTTGAGAATTTTGGGATTAGACTGGGGCCATGTGGTTCCATGGAGGGCAGCCCTCGTAGCAGTTGCCTGTTCTTCATTTTCATACTGCAAAATAGACAAAATGAATCGCATATTTTCTTGAATGTTCCATCCGTCTCATAATGCATGTTCTAAGTGACCATTCACCACAACCAGATGAGATACACAGACCTTTTTCATTTATTTTTAAATGTTTTTTCTACAAAATACAACAAATGATTAATTTGATTAAAGAAAAATGATACAACCAGGGCACCAACAATTTTAGTAGAACATCCCTGTGCAAGGGAACATGTTTCTGTAAATGCTTCAATAACATAAAGATCATTCAACTCAGTTCAGCATTCACAAGCAATTTGGACCATATGTGGATTTCCCCTTACTTCCCTACTCATTAACAAACAAGCAAATTACTACATTCCCCACAACTCCATCCTAAGAGGATTATCATGATGGGACAAAAGTAAAGTACAGCTTTGTAGAGCTTCATCTCCCCTCCCCTTATAAATAAAATAATGGTACCCAAACAGACGTATAAACAAAGCCAGAGCAGACTACTCACAGTGACAATACAGTGGGACTTGATGTTGTCGATCCAGAAGCTTTCTTCCACCAGACTTCCGGTTCTTTTCAGCAACTCCTTCAGCTGGTTGAGGGTGAAAGGACGCGTCAGGTTCCTGATGTGTATGATGTTAGATACCGGTTTCCTGGGTGGAGATGGGGACCGTCCGGCAGCGGTTGGTTCATCTGGTTCAATGAGAGGCTTGGGCTGGCTGATTCGTCGGATGATTTTCGGCTCAGGCTCTTAAAAAAAGAGATTAGAAGACACATACAGTATATATTGCAAGACACAAAATCATGCACTGTTAAAAAAAATGTTTTATTTCAAATTTCTTGTACATAAGAATTTTATTTTAGTTAAGGAACCACTGTGAAAATAAAACTCAGTCAAATACTAGACCAAAATTTATCCACACTGAATCTTGATAAGTTTAATGCTTTGTCTTTATATTTACTTTTCTCTGGCGAGGATTCCTCTTTCTTCTCCACTTTCCTGGCTGGTTCCTCCTGGTCACCATTTACCTCCCCTTCATCTTCGCTGTCCGACTCCTTATTTTCCTTATCTTCATCATCCTCATCATCCACCACCTCACCGTCGGACCTCTCTTCACCTTCCTCTTTCTTCACTGTTTCATCACGAACAACCTGCAATTTTTTTTATTCATTTCTGCAAAATTCTTTTTAAAACAATGTAAGAATGAAGTAATTGTCAATTAAAGTTATGAAAGATGATAACTACCATCAAAGAACAGTATTTTAGATTATTAGTCAAGTCTTACATCTAAATCATGTAGAGCAATTACAAGGTTATGCTTTATGTGTGTTGGCATTATTTTCAATTATTACATAGTTCATAACATACATCACATTTGTCAATGCTTTAGATTTTAAAATCCAATTTGAATCTAACATTCTTGGCCTCAAACAAGTCGTGTAAAATCTTACAATAGTTCTTTGAATTTTAGGTTCCTCTGTTTTATCCTCTGCTTCATTTTCCTGATCAGAAATTCTCTCATCTGGTAAGTCTAAATCCAAGACTGGCTCAGAAATAGGACTGGATTTAATGTCTGGCATCAGCTCCTAAAGATTAAAAAGACACAACTTAGCTTTTCAAATGATCATGTTGAACAAGTACCATATTCTATTCACTTGCATTAGGAAATATCCATGCGAAGTGTAAAATCAAATGTTATGCCTACCTTTAGAGACTCTGTTGAGAATTCAATACTGGAGAGCCGCTTGGTCTTGGCCTGGGTGGTGTCAGTGGAGGTGCTGGTTTTGGTGGATCCCCATCTCCTCTTCTTTGCTGGCTTCTCCTGGGGCTCCTCAGGGGCCTTCTTCTGTGCTGTATCATCTGAAAAAAGGTTAATACACATGCAATGTATTTACTGGTACATCATGTTGATACAATAACCTATAAATCAAAATTTTCTTTGTGTCCAGAAAGCTGTTAAAAGAATCGGGGAACAAAAGATTTTTTTATTCAGTGACAAACCTGATGTAGCAACACCCTGCTGTTCTTTCTTTGCGTCTTTTTTCTCATCCTGTCAATTACAAATATGATTCCAACTATTAATATACAACTTCAATACTGTGTGTTTTCAAACATGATTATCAAACATTTCAAAATATTTTGTATGAACAATCCAAATTTTATCCAAAAATGCCAAAAATCACTTTGGTAAAACATACATCAAATCTTGCTTCAAAATAAATTTTGAAATTTATAAAAAATTTTCATTTAGAATATAAATATTAATATCAGGCTGGTGATGGCCCACCAGTCATGCATCAGTGCACACTGTTCAAGCATGACTGATCATGACCTGACCTGCTGCAAGGAAAAAAGTTCACATGATTACTGAAGCTGAAATACCGCCAATACTTGAGTGCTGCACTACCACTTCTGACCCATGACCTCAGTTAAGGGGCGATTCCAAAACATAAAACATTGGTTCAGATTTCCCATCAGCCGACGCTATCAAGTCTACGAACAATTAGGATGTACAAGAGAGTGGGTGTTAAAGTGCGACGAGTTCCCCAAAAATATAATTTCGAAATGTCCTGGCCGAAGTAATGTCTTTTTTTTCAATCGTAAAGACATTGATGGAATAGGTCACCTAATACAGTGTCCCAAATTGGTTTAAAGTCCAACAGAAGATAGATTGGTCACAATCTGCAGAATTCGCAAAATGATGAATCCGAAACAAAATACTGGTTCCAAATCCAAGGTAGGTCACCAAACATAGTGTCCTTCTGTTCATAGTTGTTCTTAACTATGAACAATCCAACGATGAAATGTCTCCATGAACACCTACCAATAACTTGGTAGCTATTGTGTTCAGAGATATTCGAATGTTTTAATAATCCAGGTGGAAAAAAAGTCGAATCCATGGAGCCCAAAAAAAAAAAATCAAGAACACAGTGAGAACTGATTTATCAGTTTTCCAAATATTGAGTGGACAATTCATGCAAAGACAAAGCTTTTACACTCGATAACATCTGATGAATTTCCATAGCTTCAGGATTGTTCACAATGAAAGTTCTTAGAAGTCATATCGTTTCTCCACAAAGTCCTAGCATTAGAACAATGTGAATTTTATCCTCCATCAAAAACACATTTGGCTGACAAAGCTTTTATATCTTTGTATTTCAGTGGTCTAAACCAAAGTCATATTTACTAAATGTTCAACATTTTGTATAAAGGCTGATGGAAGAATATCCAGAAAGATCCACAAGCTTTGATAGACGATTAATCAGTTTAAGTGATGCCACAGAGCACTTAAGAGCTATCACATGGCATTTTCTTCAGCAATTGAATTTGGAATGTCACATTTCAGAACACATGACAATCACAAATAGTTACATTTTCGAAAACGGCAGCAAATCTTATGTTCACTTTTGCCAACGTGGCAAAAAGTGCGGTTTTGTACACTACGGCAAGATGTTGCCTTCTGGCATTATCAAACAACATTGTAGCCAGATCAATCGATTGGTTTGGAAGGCTAGGGCACAGGGCAAATGGCGGCTGTTTTAACCCTACTAGGGAATTCTTAGCAGATGGCAGCACTGAGCACTGGGTCATCCATTTGTCCGTCTTCCCTCAACGTACTATGCAGTATAAAATCTTACATCTCAGAAAAAATCATACAAAAAAGGAGCATATTCTCTTCAAATATATCATATTATGAATATTAAGAAAAACTTTACTCAAACATAAAAAAAATTTTGATATTTCACTAAATTGGGAATAAAATGCAAATATTAAAATATTTTTGATACATCTAGTTTTTGCAAACTGGCCATTACTATTAAAAACAACGAGTTCAAAGATATTTTAAATATGTAAATACTCATAATGTACAACTTTAAAATTTGATTTAATATAATTACTATTCTTAAGGCTGAGAACATAACTTTTGCATCCATTATTAATATGCAGAAATACAGTTCTCAAAGAAAGAAAAAAATTTACACATAAAAAACAGAGAACATTAAAGATTCTAAAGAGAAAACATTAGCTCCTTTTCTGTACAACACAAATACAAGACACAGTGGTACGTACCTTGTCTGTTGCAGACGACTTATCACCTGTAGGGATTTCTCCATCCTCCACTTCCATTGATGTGTCACTGAAAAAAAAACATAATTAGAAATTTCCCTGAAACCTGTTTACATATCAAACACTTGCGTAGTCAGACAATCTGCACTGTTGTCAATCATGACTTCTCAAGGGAAATTCTAAACTGATCTTGGCTCTCACGTCTCTTTATCAAGGCAAATCCCATAAATGTAAATACTGAAAACCAACTTTTATTTGAAACTGCATTCTGTAACTGAGTATATAAGTTAATTCTTAAACATTTATAACAGTAATCACCAAAACTCAGTGTTCCAAAGATCACAGCCAGTGAACTTTGGGGTCAAGTCAGTGAAATTCAAAGGTTGAGAAGTCAGATGGGCTTGTAAATATCTTAAAAGTCAAATGCTTAAAACAATCTGTAATCAATTATGCATAACAGAGGCCTCATAAAGTTTAAGTGTTACACAGGGGGCAAGTAAATTTTTGGGGGGCCAGTATATTTTGACAGACCACTGGTCCTACTAGCCTGTTCGTTTGAAAAGTGTTTGCGAAGACTGTCATAAGAGAGGAAACATCAATTTTGTGGTCAGATATCATTGCGACAAGAATGTTAATATGAATCTCACAGATTAATAGGTTTACACTAATCCATATATTACTTAAATGTTGGGCCTTTATTTCTTTATAAGAAACATTTTGAACAAGTTATGAAAACATATATGTATTTGTTGTTTTTTATGATCAAGGTCACTAAGCAATGAAATAAAAAATCTGCGAATGCCATGCCTAATTGTTGCATACAACAGGTATGCAGTTATGCATTACTGTTATCGTAAGTTGCGATTCATCATGTCGTTGGAGCAATTTGAACCTACAATGCTTGTATCATTAGTCCTGTTGACCGGCATTACATGTACTGTATGATCAACCACATCACCATGTTGTAGAGATACAGGGACCAGTTTTTTGTTTCAAATAAACATTAATTCAGAAAATTTTTGCTGTGTTTCTGAAACCAACTGTTGGTACAATACTTCACAAACTTCATCTCTAAATGATCATCTGAAATGATTCTCACAGTAAGTTTGACTTATCTGAGATTAGTACATGTATCACTTCCATTATTTCAAAGAATTTCTGGAATTTCTTTAACAGAATAAAATCTTTACCCAGTCTGAACATCTGACAAATCTGTTGTTTGAGTATCGTCTGTTGATTTCTCTGTCTTCTTCTGCAATGAAAAAAAAACGAACCCAGTTTTGCAATGGATCTACAAAACTACATCATGTATCAAGAGACATAGTTTGCAGTTCTACATACTCATTTTAAAATTACCTTGACATATGAAAAATCAAACATCCTAATGAAAGTCCCTTATCAGAATTCAAGACAATGACAGGTGATTAGAAAAAAATTCATGTAGTTGCAAAAGGAACCTTTTTTAACTACAGTACATTCCATCATATCAATTCCACTTTGTACTATTGCCAAATCACTATCATATCTACTCCTATCCACCTACACATGTAGTACTAATGCTAAATCACTCTACCTTGACCACAGACACTGTACTGCCGGGTTGAACTGGTGAAGTGGACCGTGACCTGCTCCGGAACTTCTTCGGTGACCTTGACCTTTCCGACTCTGAGGATGATGATCTTGAAGATGAACTGGATGAAGATGCTGACCTAATTTTAAAAAAAACCAATTTAATTCCCTTTACTCAAATAAATGATGATAATTATAACACAAAACTGACCTGAATAATTAAAATGGCAAAAGAGGAAAGAAGTTTTTTCTGACCTTGACCTTTTAGTATCACATTTTCCCTTTGGATCCTCTTCCTCTGTGTCTGAATCAGAAGATGATGAGGACTTCTTCCTGCTTCTTCCCTCTCTCTTATCTGACAATCAATAAATATATATCAATTTTTTTCTCGATAAAATAGGGATTTGAATTAGAAAAAATTGCAATTTCTCCATTACCATATCAAAATTGGGTAATGATCTCATTAAAATAAACCACATTTTGATCATACCACTTTCTTTTTTAGTTGTTTCTTTGTCTTGCTTTTCTTTAATCTCTTTTTCTTTTGCCTCTTTTTCAGCTTTTAAATTAGCTTCTTTTTCTTTTGCCTCTTTCTCAGCCTTAAGTTTAGCCTCCTTTTCAGCTTTATCTTTAGCCTCCTTTTCAGCTTTTTCCTTAGCCTCTTTCTCAACCTTAAGTTTTGCCTCCTTTTCTGCTTTCTCTTTAGCTTCTTTTTCTGCTTTTAATTTAGCCTCTTTTTCAGCTTTTAATTTAGCCTCTTTTTCTGCTTTCGCTTCTTTTTCTGCTTTTAATTTAGCCTCTTTTTCAGCTTTTAATTTAGCCTCTTTTTCAGCTTTTAATTTAGCCTCTTTTTCAGCTTTTAATTTAGCCTCTTTTTCTGCTTTCTCTTTAGCTTCTTTTTCTTTAGCCTCTTTCTCAGCTTTTTCTTTAGCCTCCTTTTCAGCTTTTAGCTTAGCTTCTTTTTCTGCTTTCTTTTTAGCTTGCTCTTTTTCTCTAGCCTCCTTCTCAGCCTTCTCTTTAGCCTCTTTCTCAGCTTTTTCTTTAGCCTCTCTTTCAGCTTTTTCCTTTGCCTCTTTTTCTTTTGCTTCCTTCTCTGCTTTCCTTTTTGCCTCTTTTTCAGCCTTCTCCTTTGCTTCTCTCTCAGCCTTCTCTTTTGCCTCTTTTTCTTTTGCCTCTCTTTCAGCCTTTTTTTTCTCTTCTCTTTCTTTTTCTTTTGCTTCTCGTTCTGCTTTCTTTCTTTCTTCTCTTTCTTTTGCCTCTTTTTCAGCTTTAATTTTGGCCTCCTTTTCTTTGGCCTCCCTTTCAGCCTTTTCTTTTGCTTCTTTTTCAGCCTTTTCTTTAGCTTCCTTTTCAGCTTTCTCTGTAGCTTTTCTCTTTTCCTCTTCTTCAGCTTTTCTTTTTTCCTCAGCTTCTTGTTGCTTTTTCAGTTCCTATTTTAAAGAATTTTCAAAATTCAGTCTCCTTTCTAATATTGCTAAAAGATTGCACCAACATGAAAGGTATTGTTCCCGAAAAATTCGGCCAAATTAGGGTGTTAATTTACAAACATAAGGAATAAACAGCATAAAACAGCATAAAACAGTCTCAAACGGCATAGTAAATCAGTGGCAAAAATGCCTCCATTTATCACCACCAAAAAGATATTAACAATAACAAAGTTAAAGTAGAATCAATTATGAATGTCTGTGTCTTTTTCTAGGGATATACCTCTGCTGAAGACACCTCTTGTGTTGAGTCCCGTGAACTTTGCCTCAAGCGCTTGCTGCGAGAACTTCTAGATGTTTCACCCGTCTCCTCCGCACTTGTTCCTGGGGTTCCCTACACAGACAACATAACATACATAAAAATAACTCCTCTAATAGTAATAAACATTTCACCCACTCATCTTGATCTATAAGAAATATTGCTTCACATAAATCTACTTTTTTTTTTTCGCATTGCTTATTTCATCTATGTCATAATCACATAATGGGGGGGGGGGGGGGGGGGGGGGTCTCCATAAGTTACCTTATCTTTGTTATTGCTCTCAGGAAAACTTGGTTTTGCTGGAGTCTTGGTGGGGCTTGGCTCACCAAAACTCTTTGAAGGACTTTTCTTGGTTGGGCTGGATTCTGACTCATCCTGCGAGTTACCCGATTCCTGGCTCTCCTCCTCTGAAAGAAATAAACAGACAAATGCGTTATACATTGAATATCCTTCAAATATCTCTTAATTCTATCACAGCTTGCAAAAATGTATTAGCACAACAAACCATTTTAAAATATGATCAGAGAAATGTATGATTACTTGACAGCATTTGTTTTGTAACGAAATATTATAGAATACCACTACGAAAATTTATGGCCAATAATCCTATCAATATCCTTCAGATATTTCACTTCTGACCAATGCAGACTTCAATTAGTTATTTCACTTCGATGAACATAAAATTTTGTAGATCAACTCAACCACAAAATCTACAAAACTTGGTAAAGCCAAAATAAATTCATTATTTGTTTGGAATTTAAATACCCCCGCTAATAAAATTTCATTACCAAAAAATAAATAACTTTTTTTATGGAGAATTTTTTTTTTTAAACCAATTTTTAATTAAATAAGCTTCAAGTCTGAAAAATAAAAATAAATTCCCTCCCTCACTCCTGGGTCTAGAGACCTCCAGGCGGCAATTCCAAACAAACATTTTTTTCAGGATGACCAAAGTTGAACCATCGTTGATGAATCCACAGTATAAACTATAAAGTTGCAAATTTTGAAATGTCCACTTAAAATCATTCTACTGTATTATTATTTACATTATAAAATATACAACTAATATAACTTATATATCCAAACCTGAAAATCTCTTCTTCTGTTCCACAATAAGCTCCCTTTGTTTGGCCAAGTATTGCCTGATGAAATCATTTTCTACAGCTGCACCTTCCTGAATCTTTTAAAATAAATAGATACTGGCTATTCATTATCTAATTTCTTAATATTTTGTCTTACTAACTACTTCTACATATATAAACAAAATGTTATGTTAATTGATGTAACTTATACCAAATAATTCACATTCTCTTTAATTCTTTTAGAAATAACAAAATAATATGTAATTTTTACCTTTTGGTTTGGAACTTCATCTGCAAAAGTCAACGTAATCAATTTTGTACATGTAAGTAATGATATACAAAATGGTTAAATGGAGGTAGCATGAACAAAGCATGAAAGAATATTTTTGATACAATGTACCTAAAAATGTTTACTCTGGATTTTTTATTCTCTTTTAATGGTAAATTAAAATAAAATAGGACAACTAGTTAATGATAGGTTGAGCTGCTGACAACATTGATGTGTTTTATCAAAGTGAATAATAAATACACAAGGGATAAAATATTTACCAGTTGTATCAGCATTTCGAATTTTTTCAAATTGAAAATGCTACAATAGAAAGAAAATTTTATTAAATAATGAAATATAAATATTTCTAGTAAATAATTGTTTTTTAAAAATAATCATTATAATTATTTTTAAAAAATATCTTTAAAAAGATGTAAAATCATACATGTAATGCAATATAAAGTTTAAATTTGTTATAACAAATGGAGAATTCTCACTGGCTTTTGTTTTTTTTAAAAAAACAAATCTGTATTTTACAAATTACATGTACATGCCATCAGGTCATACTTGTCAATCAGGGCATTATATTCACCCATTTACTTGGTATCAAAATATAAAATGCAATG
Organism: Magallana gigas; assembly: GCF_963853765.1. Lineage (NCBI taxonomy): Eukaryota > Metazoa > Mollusca > Bivalvia > Ostreida > Ostreidae > Magallana > Magallana gigas. Next base: position 22,162,329 of record NC_088855.1, read on the forward strand.
TAAATACACTCTTTGCATGTATCGTACTGCCAGAAAACAAGATTCTGACATTATGTTTGTTTATTGTCAGTACAAACACTCTGAAATGCAACTCAGTTGCCAACTGTCAAGACAATATTTTTCGAAATCAGCCGCCCGACCCGGCCGGTGTTTTGTTCTCATTTTAGTTACACTCAATTTTTTATAAGGATCAATATCTTTGCAGGTTTAACAAGTTATTTAAAAACTGCGTTAACAATAGCTGCAATGTTAATATTTTTGCTTATGATCTCAAACCATTAAAATGATGCCATGAGCTCTGTCGTAATGAAACGTTCCTCAACAAAGGGAAACAACCTTTTCGTTTTGAAAAATAATCAGAATTTATTTCAATATGTGCTGATAAAATACCCACCGCTTTAAGTCTTTCTATAAGTTCTCGCTTAGTTCCATTTTTGGGCAGTTTGTTTCTGTCGCATTCCTTCTTCAAATCAACAACTCTAAGTTCATGTAGCTGCTTTCCTCCAACGAGAAAATTCTCGTCCTCCATGTTTATAACCAAGCTTCCGTGGATTAGATTCGGGCGTTTCCGTAAACTTTTTCATGAATTTTTCCTTAAATTAAAAATTGACTCTAGGACTTTTTAAACTGAATTTCAATGGAACGCATTCATTTTTAAATTGTTTTTGTATTTTTTACCCGAATCGAATGTTTCCGTAAATTATAGACGTAAAGCGGAAGTAGCAGACAGCTGAATATATGAAACACTTCGACTTGTTCAGAAGTTGAAGTAGTTTGAGATTGAAGCATCATGAACATGGACACGACTTTGGCTTCTGTAATGAAAAACATTGCAGACGCTCTTCAACTTGACTCCAACAACAAGTTAGAGGTAATTTAACTGTTGAATAAGTTTATTAATTTAACTTTATTCTTCAATGAAAAGTTACACTTTACTTGCACTTTTATCAACATATGATAAAACACATGTAACTGTATCACTTATGATATAGCTACAGTCTTAAAAGAATAACTATGATGAAATGCATGATTTTATTAAAAACCACACCATGTTCAACATTTTTGTATAAAACATGTTTGAAGATGATTATCTTTTTGTCAGACTTTTTAGATCTTGTTTCTTCTTCTGTTCTTGCTGAAGTATAGGATATCCTATGTTTTAAAGATCTATTAAGCAGTCTGTACAGAGCATTAAAATGTACATATGCTGATATTCTTATCTGTGTCTTATTGTCTTTGTGCAAAACTTCATGTTTAACATTATTCTTTGATGTTAATTTTCAGTTCAAGATATATAATATTGTAGTTGAAGAAAGTTTTTATGTACCGGAATGTAAACATTCATTTTAACTCTGTTGACAGACTATAGGCCTAGTCTCCCAATTATTTTACAGTTGTCCAAATCATACCCAAGATTGCTTTCATACTATATAAAAAAATTGGCATGCCTGTTATAGTGTTTACAAATTTCAACCTTATCATAAATTTCAGTAAGCTTCACATTCTCAACTATTACACTATCTGCCACCCTTTGTTTTCTCAATTCTCTTAATTTTTGTATAACATGACTGTGCATCACTTATTGAGAGTATGAGTCCAGATGATACATGTGTAACCTGGATATGAATAATCATACAAAAATGATTTGTCACTAACAAATAACTTCTACTTTGGACATTAAAGAAACAATGAGTTCTAGTCAAGATAATAAAGACCGATCTAGGCTTTTTTTTTATAATCATAATGTAAATTTTATAAAACTATTATAGAAGAAGTCTCTTAAACTATGGAGATTGATTCAAATATCAATACTTTAAATAACGGAATATGATTTCATATCAACACAACTTGCCTTTAAAAATTTATGCAGATCAAGACAAATTAAACACAATAAAACTGTAAAAGGTTTAATAATATTCAGCACACTTAACATCAAGTACTCTTAAAAGTTGTTGTTGAAGTGTGTAAAAATGAAGTGGCTATTATACTGTTGACTTGTATAAGTTTGAAAAGATAAACATACGCTGTACTGATCTTGTTATTATCTGTAAAGGTTTTAGATTTTCCCTATAATTGATTATAATTCTATGGACATTAGTCATATACCACTGGCTTTGAAAGCAAAAACAAGTTGGGGGGAATGGGATGGGGGGGGGGGGGGGGGGGGAGATGATTTCCAGTTCATTTCATCAAGTTCATTTCCAACCTACTTAAAGTGCAATTTCCCTTTCAAGATACTTATATAGAAAACCTTGGGAATATATCATTAAAAAAAGTTATGATGACCATGCGGTAACAACAAACATTTCAGACTCCTGTGTTTCCTACTTTTTGGTAGAGAATCCCATTTACTATAAGGGGTCATTGAATCAGCTTCTACTACCAGTACTTCCAAATAAGCAATTCAGATGAGTAGCCAGGATCCTCATGCAATGGGGAATGTGTCCGAAGCTCATGAGTATATACACAATACATATTTACATTTAGGTTGTCTGATTATCATGTTTTTCATATATTAAATAATTTATGGCCATTCATATGTTTTAAAAAACCACACACTTTTCTGCATTGCCAGCATACAAAATTTCAATTTTAACACTTTTGCAAATCTAAAATTATGATGTGTAAGTTAAAAAAAGGATTGATTATGTGATAAAGTTGGAATAAGCCTTTATTCAGTTTCATTCCACAGGAACAAAGACCTTCCTTCCTTCCTTATAGTGAAGGAAATTTCTAATATCTAATTTAATATATAAAAAAATATTCATACACAGTTGCATGTCCATTTTTCATAATTCAGAACATAAATGACATTCTTATGAAAAAAAAAATGAAAGAGGTGTCTCTATGGAATGAAAATTTTGCACGTAAAAATGAGATTCCCTTTTTTTTTTAAAGAAGGGTGTAGGTAGGGGCAAGTATTGCTAAGCATGTGATACTCTCAGAATGCTTTTTTTTATACATATATTGAAATATTGCCTTGTTGTTATACACAGGATGCCTATGTGAAATATACAGAATGTGTTTTCCAAATCATGTCAACTCTGATAAAAGATGTCAAGTCTAAAGGTAAGCTCATGCCTGTACATGCTACTAATCCAGTAAAGCATAAACACAATGTGATTATTTCAGGATTCGTATCGAGTCTAGCACTTCCTTTACAAACTGCAGTGATGTAATTGTACTCAGTTTACTGGGTATCCCGTTCCAGTGTCCTTGAATTGCTTCCATATTCCTTAAGATTAAAATATTTGGGTTTTTAAAAATTTAATGTTTCAGTCAAAAAAAAAAGAACAGATTTGATACTCTCAGTACTTTGATTTAATTTTTCTATAGATGGCAAGGTGCTCATTACCAAAGAAGTCATGAAGTATGTCCAACTGGGGAGTCAGTGTATGGAGAGGATTCTTATTGTTGTCAACACAATCTGTAAGTGTCCTCTCCAGATATAATTACATCTGTCAGTGATGATCATAAGTCCATTTTAAAAATTTGAAAATCAACTGGAAAATATTGGAAACAAATCCTTTAATAAAATCAGTAGTATTTATTATGGTTTTTTTTTAAAGTATAAATGATAAATCTCTCTCTCTCTCTCTCTCTCTCTCAATTTATGAAAGATTATTTATATGTTCAAGTTTCTAGAATTATGATCTATTATTTCAAAAGCCAAAACAACTGTCATGTCTGATCAGAAATCAGCACCTGGGACAGCTACTACCCCCATTTACAGACCCCCAACCTCTCCTGCGTCTGAGCTGGACACTAACAAACCAGGATTCCGGTTCTCTGCCCCTGTACCCCCCATTCAAGACTCCCCAGACAGGACAATGTACCAGAGGTAGTAATTTTAAAAGGTTTTTTTCACTTTTCAAGGAATTTTTTTTATGCTTTCATATCAATTATGTATTAAAAATGATAGAAAAAAAGTCAATTTGAATATATCACAACTGACAACAATCACAACATGAATTCCAGAAGTATGCATGCAAGTCTACAGGTCTTGTCTTTGGCGTGGCAACTTGACAACAACTACATGTTGTCGTATATTACGGCTATTTTGTATCATTTTACTCTGAATTACAAATAGCATGCATACAATGCGATTATAACATCATGCCTATTTATTTATAGGACAAAGTCACTAGGGCCACTAGATTTAGCGTACAAAAGAAACCAACTCCTCATGGCTGCTTATAAAGCCAGGCAGGCCAAACTCAACGCAAGGAATGCCTTTGACTTGGTATAATTATCTGTACAATTGATTTTTATGGTGTTTTTCAATTTTGTCTTTAAGTACTAAATGTAGGATTATTCACAGCTTATAATTTGAATTTGCCTCATCTTATGTGTATGGTTTGCATCTAGTGTTTAAGAGAGGTATTTTACTCAAGGTTTATGTTTAAAATTTGTGACAAATTGGATCAAAACAATTAGTTTTGATGCCTTTGGTTGTTGGTGTCCTAACAATTTGAGTTCATAGCTGCATATATGTTTTGAACTAAGCCTTTTCATTTTCATTCATTCATTAAGTTTTATGTTAGATTGATTTCCCTGTATTTTAATAATTACTACATGTATTTGCAGAGCTTGACGTTGCAAAGAAAGATGGCAGAGAATTTGGCAATTGCAAAGCTACAAGAAGAAGCTGTATCCTGAATACCAGATGTGTTGATTATTTGCAGTACATGTACTTCAAAATTTCAAATGGCAGCTTAAAAATCAATTTGTGAAATAAACATGAAAAAATATATGAGATTTGAAAATACATGTATATATTCAATGAGTTTGTACAATATCATAGTTTGTAATACATGTGTCTATATATATTTTTTTTGCATTACAACTTTGAAAGTGTCTTTCAAAAGCCATTCTTGACTTAAAGTTGATTAAAATGCCTTAACACAACATTTAGCTTTCAAAGAAGATGAAAGAGAGACAACAAAGACTTGACGATTTGGCAAATCAGTGAGTGATTTTTCTAAGTTACAACAATTTTGTAAAGAGGATATTGTTCTAATGCTATAATTTTTGGCAGGTATTTTTTCAGTGATCAAAATCAAAAGGTCAGTCTTTAAGTTTTCAAGCACTACAGTTTTAAATTTTAAATGACCTAATAAAATATTGTGTTCAGAAAATTCTAATTATAATTAAGCCCTGTATAATTAGCTCAAAATTACCAATATTTATGCCTGCAAGAATCAATTTTGGTTGTATCTTATCTGGAGATTCTAATGGACATTTTTTACTCTAAACAGAAAATTTGGATCTTCCAACAAAGAAACCAAAGAAATATACAAACAAGTTCTGAATTATGAACAAGATGCAGTAAGTCAGTTTTGTTCAATTCTTTTATCAGGAACTCGCACTGAAAATGTCCTCTCTTTATTAATTAAATTGTTCTTCCTTAGTGTCTTTTCTTATGAAGGATAACCCAAACTGGAATGATTTAAATGATGGTAAATTTCAAGCCTAGTTATTCCCCTTGCATAAACACTTCTTATTATTGAAGCATTATTATTAATTACATAACAAATTCAAAAGTTTTTAAATTTCATTTGGAAAATGAATATCTATTAATATTCACTGCTGTTTCAGGAGTGGTTACAAAATATGCGCAAGGAATTGGAAGAAAATCCAAGTGATCCATCTGTCATCAGTAAAGTAATGCAAGCTGTTCTCTGGTAAGATATGAATTTAAACTAAATGCAGAATTATTAATGTACCTGGTATATATGAAAATGAAAGGTACATGTATTAACTAAAAAATAATGTATGTTTTAATGATGACAGCTGCAAGGACCATCCGCTCACTGAAAAGTTGAAGGCTTACCAGTATAAAATTTATGAGAGAATATATCCTTTGGTGTCAGACAAAATGGAGGAATCGATAAAAATTACTGTTCCTTTGGACAAGAGTCTTTGGCCTTCAAAACCAAAGGTCAAGGACAAATTGGCAGAGGAAAAGTGGGATGAGAATTCTGTTGATCATCCAGAGGAAGACAAAGGAATCATGGAAGCAGGGGAAGTAACACTAAGAGAAGACAAAAGTGAGATATCGTTAAGTGAATTAAGTAGTGAAAAGGTTAAATCATTGGAAGAAATCAGTGCAGATGTAAAAGAAAACTTAGAAAAAGCCATGGACATGGGTGATAAATTACAGCACAAACTGGAAGAAAACAATGAGAGGACTCTAAAGATGGCTCAGAGAGTTTCACTCGATGTAGAGTCATACCATGCGGAAAACATGGATGATTTGTTTGATGACGAGGATGAAGAAAAGGAAGATGATGAGGATGATGAAAAAAGTATTGGAAATCAGGATGTCACAGTGCCAAAAGAGAGAGCTGGTTCTAGTGAAGAACTAGAATTATCTGGAAGAGCACTTAGAAGTGATTCATCTCAGTCCTTGGAAGATCCTGAGCAAATCAATAGATTGAAGATGGAGGCCTACAAGAGGCACTTGAAGGGAATATCAGAAGATGTTCATTGCTACTTGGACAAGCTTCAGGAGATGTTTATCTGTGCCTATGAACAGTTGGGGTCCCCAGAGGGGAGAGATTGTTGCTACTCACAGCTGGAAGAACCTTTCTTCAAACCAATCTGGCAGTATTTGTTAGCGTTGTACAGGTACAATTCATAATACATGTATTATAAAAATTATAATGTACAGTGTATCTACCGGTTAATTTATTGAAGTTTCACTGTATCCTGAAAATGAAACTGAATAAGAAACTGAGTTAAGAACTTAGAGGTCTTTAGGGTCACATAAAAGAGTATTTGGTGGGGTTTTTTTTCCAAATATTTCTTTTGTTACATGTATTTCAAGCTCACACTTAATTTGTAGGTTTGGTAATAAATCTTTAGAGATTCAGCTTGCACATGTTATGACGGTTCATATGAACGGCTCGCCAGCAGATCTAGGAGTGAAAGCGAAACTAAGGTTGCAGTCACATGACCAGAACGTGAATGACATTCCATACAAACCAGCCATAGAAGAACTTAGATCCATCTCATCACAAGTGACTCTTCTGGGAAAACTTGAGAGTTTAGGTACCAATTTTGAATTTATACAGTGGATCTGGAAAAAAATTCATCAGGGGGGGTGTACAAGGGATGTTTAAATCTGCAGGAGGGGAAGAGCCTGGAACCCCAACCCCGATCCACGTATTCCTAGCAGAACAGAATTTTAGTAACCATGTGATCCCAGCTTAAAGAATATTGGAAATTATTGAAACAACACAAATATTTCCCTTTCTTAGTGACAAATTTTAGTCAAAATTGGCATAAACATTGAAGAAACTTAATTTAAAACAAATCATTGAGCAAACTAATATTACAAAGCAACAAAACAAATAATAATTTGTTTACGATGGTACACAATCAAGTCGGTGGTTGGAGTACCCGGCGCCCAAACTTTGAGTTTAAAAAATTTAAACGTCTACATTTTAATTAGGTGTTGGTAGACCAACAATTAATGATAGAAGAAATCAAGTTGTTCATTTTGCTATTTCTTGTGACTAACTTTTTTGCAAGTTTCACTAGTATTCGATTTCAATTATGGAGATAGTTCTAAAATATATACCAATCAAGCAATAGAAATCTGACTGCGACGTTTTATTGAATTTTGACGTCAAGGCGGGGCAAAGAAAATTCATCAAATTGGTGGGGAATTGCAATAGAAGACCTTTTCTGACGAAGGAATTGCTTAATAAACCAAACCTATATGATGGAAATGGGGTCAAAAGCTTCAATTAATCAGGGTTTATTAATTGATTATTTAACTAAAATTAAAACAAAGGGACTAACTATCAAGGGGTTTTTTTTGCACACAAACTGATTTCAACAGGTCTAAAGTATATACTAAATGAATGTGGGAGACATTTTACAGTAAGTTTTGGGAAGAAATAACTTGATTTTTTCTTTAAAAAATCAGTAATGGAAAGAATATGAAACTGTTACAATTTTGAAATATAAAGAAAAGATAAAAAATGAAGAATAGTCCATGTTTTCAGTCATATGTAAGGTGCTTAAAACATAGGAGCAAGGAGAAACGATGAAATAACGTTACGATGAGTTTGTGGTTGCTCCGGGTCAAAGAATGTAGGCAAGTTTGTTAGCTTACCAGGAATGAACAAATGATGTCATAAACTTCAAAATTTTCACGTTAACAAAAGGTGTCCTGGTTTACTTTGTGGTGAAATTTCAATGATTTATCTTTTTTACCAAGAAAGTAAGAGTAAATGTCTCAATAATTTCCGAACAACCCTCGTATTTTGTAAACCACACCTTTTAAAATGTTATCTTTTAAACCAGGTTTTCTAATTAGGAAAAATCCAGTTATTGAAATGATGAAAATGGTGGGTGGCTGCCAAAAGGATATCCTTACTGCATCGATAACTCCTCGTACAGTTTTTAAAATAGGAAGTTGTTCTTTTGTAAATCAATTGTACATTTATCAGAGGTGTGCATATTGCTAGGATTTTGTTTGATAAATTTTTTTTAAAATACCAGCTGTTAAACTTTTTTAAACTCATATTTTAGCTTAATATTGCATATATGGTACATGTACCCCTATTGTACAGATAACTCCTTTAACTGTTTTCTTGATAGGAAGTTGTTCTTTTGCTATGCATATATTGCAAAGATTTTGATTTCTGGTCATTTTATATAGAACCCCATTTCTCTGGATAGGTAGCGTTTATCAATTCAGAGTTGACAAATTGATTATGGATACAGTTCACACAAAGGAACACCCAGTTTGCTGTTACATTGACAGCTTTTCTCTTGTTGGTGAACTGTGATTTGACGTCTAGAATTTATTTTTTTATTTAGTGAAGTCCTCCCGCCTGATCTGTAGATGTGTGGAAGAACACTACAATACAATCGGCGAAAATGCCCCAGCCATGTGAGTTTCATGTACCATATATTTGGTAATTTTCGCATTGATTTGCACTTTGTGGTCACTTTTATATCGCAAAATAATAATACGCAGAAATTATATCCAGTATTGTTTGTTAAAAGAAACTTAAGTCACAAAATATTACTGATGCAGATGAAAAAGGTTATTTCACATTTCCCTATTTTCGCAATTTTTGTGACACATGATGTAACCTAATATACCGTACTTTGTTCACACTGAAATAGACAAGCAGATAGTAAATTGTTGCTTAAATTGACACCAACTATCCAAAGTCCACAGTCTTGGCATAACTTAAAATAAAACAGAGGGTTTTTTTTTATTTTATTTTTAAATTCATTTTTAAAAAAAGTACTCTTTAAAGAAAAACAGAGTTTTTTTTTTAATTTTTCATAGTGTTGATATGGGATTGTAGGTTATATTCTAAAATTGCTTTATGACCCAATATAATTTAATGACTTAATTAGATTATAGATACTCTTTTTAAAGTTTAAAATCAAAGCTGAAGTGAAGCTTTTATTCTTTGTAAGTCAGAACTTAAATCTTTATTGAGTTTTGATGTGTCACTTTTTGACTTAAAAATTTCTGTTATATCTGTAGTGGAGCAGACGATTTACTTCCTATCTTGAGCTATGTCATAGTAAGGACAGGTCTCCCACAGATTGTGTCTGAGTGCAGCATACTGGAGGAGTTCATTCACGAGGGGTAAGAACAATGCTAGGTCTCCACCTCAGAGTTATTGTAAACATATTATATTTGATGCAAATAATACTGATATTTGGTGAAAACTGGTTTTCAAACAATTTAGCGTGGATTTGAACAAATTTGATTTTAACTTCTTGTTAAATGTCAACTTTTCTTTTTTGTGTATTAACATCAGAACGGGGGTATCACTAGTTGGGGTTTTTTTCCCCAATAGATTATCACAAACTTTCACTCTGTAGTAGGACAGAATGTTTATAATGTTTTGAATTTTCCATTTTCATTCCTTTCCAGGTACATTATGGGAGAGGAAGGGTACTGCCTGACTTCAGTTCAAACAGCTTTGAAGTATTTAGAAACTCTCAGTAACAACCTACTTGCATCAGATCAAGAATAAGTCAATTGCTGAATTTCTATCACCCACATTACATTGGTACAAGATATGCTGGTATTTACAGTTGAGCTGTCGATAATGTAATCATGTGGTTTCATTAATATTTGTTGAATAACAATTTTTGTTGGTTCTGTTGTTCAGTTGATCCACAGAATTAAATCTTCATTAAAATGCAACTTCTAATAACATACACAAATTAACGTAGCCTTGAAACTGTAATTTTCATCAAATCCACGAAAAATTGATGCTCAAAGAAATTATTGAAACGGTTTTCTGTGTACTGTAAAAGTGGCTATTTGCGTGTTGGGAAAATACTAGCTACGCAGTAAGCTTAAAACTGCAAAAAGCAACCCCATGTGTATGGTACAAAAACTTACAAACTTTAGAGTAGTAAATAACACAACATGTATTTAATATACCCACAAAGTATTGTTTGACTAAAGAAAAAATACAATAACCAACAGTGTAAATTACTAATGTACTTTATCATCCTCTTTAATACTTCTACGCATTTAATACTCTTTAATACCTTACTTCTACGCATTTAATAAGAGTACTTGTATTTTATTGGGAGCGGAGTGGACCAAAACCCTTAGCTAGCAATCAAAAGATGATGTATTTGGGTTACTAAAAGAAAAGTTATGCTTCTTAAGAATCATTCTAAAAGTTTGCCTCTCTCAATATTCTGGTTAAATGTTTTGTTTTAGAATTTATAAAATTATTGCATTTGACTTCAATTCTGTAGAGTACATTTTGGGGTTTTCATTTCATTATAAAACAGCATGTCTTGTATGCCATAAATCTTAAAATGAATAGTACTAACTAAAGTTGCTTGAAAGACCAATCTATATTATGTTATTGATGTGATATTTTTATGTTGTATGCATCATTATATGATGTGAAAGAAGTGATTGTGATAGCTAGTGTCTTTGGATGACAAAGTTGATATGTGTTTTTGTGATATATCTTTTTTACAAACTGTTAATTTACATGTATATCATTACAATGTTAAAATATATAATATGTTTTCATTATCTTATTAAATAAAATACTTTTAAAAAAATGTGTCATTTATCAATTGAGAAGTAAAAAAGGTACATAACTCTGTTAAAGCTAACATTGCTAGAATTGCAAAAGTTATTCCTCAGCTAGTTTGAAACCAGTCTAGCTTGTCAGAAGCCATAGGAGGGTTAAAATGATTCAATAAAATGAAAAAATTCTTTCTTTTATGTTTATATACATGTAAAGTAACAAAAAATGAATTATTGATCAGTATGATGTTTTGATGGAAGAGCCATACGTACATGACCTTTGACACTTCACCTTATTTGGTCATATCTTGCTGTAGTCTTTTGCATTCTTACCAATTATTACCAGATTTTATAAGCAAAACACTAAAAATTAACTGATTATTTATTAAAATTTGTAAGTATGTGTATTAATATGAGGAAATAATCAGCATATATATGTATAACAGAACACTTAACACATAATGTAATGGTGTTTTGTGGAATTTATTTTCAGTTTAAAAACTATATGTATTCATATTACAAAATGTTTATATGAAAAGGAAAGGAACTAGGCAATATTAAAATGATGTATTTGAATTGTTTCAATGAGTGTTATTTTGAACAAAGAAAAATGATTTATTAATTAATCTGATAAAATGACTTAATGTTCTAATAAAGAGTTGTGAATAAATCTTTCTTGTCAAGGACCTAACAGCATAGAATAGCCATTAGGAGATATAGTACTCTGTACACGTATCAAAGATCCATCTAGCTTATTGTTGATTGCAGCACAATTTACTTGTTTTTTTATGTCTTTTGCGCAATCATGCATTATTTCCCTACAATCACTTGTTGTGTTCACAACTCCATAAGAGGTCCAAGACCTATAAGTATCGATATCAATGACATCGACGATATTGTATCGATATCGATTCACTAATTTCATATAAAAGAACTTAAATTCATATGTACACACCTACAGCTGTCCATATTTAACGTCGATATCGACGATATCGTATCGATATCTAGTCGCATATGTACACACAACTACAGCTGTCCATATTTAACGTCAATATCGTCGATGTAGTATCGATATCGATCTTTCTTTGTCTACAACTGAAGTTGTCCAGATTCATGTTGATATCGACGATATCGTATCGATATCTAGTCTCATATGTTCACAACTACAGCTGTCCATATTTAACGTTGATATCGATGATATCGTATCGATATCGATTTGCATATGTACAGAACTAAATCTGTCCAAATTTAACGTCAATATCGACGATATCGTTCTCCATTATTTACAACTGAAGTTGTCTATATTTCATGTCGATATTGTTGATACTACAACTTACCAAATTTTAACGTCGATATCGACGATATCGTATCGATATCGATTGGCATATGTACACAACAAAAGCTGTCCATATTTATTGTCGATATCGTCGATATTGACGATATCGTATTATCGACTTGCATTTTTGCAGAATGTAATCGAGTACTTTGGAAAACTGTACCATGCTTATCTTAAGTTTTGACAATATTGACGATCGCAATTATATCATTTTACAATCTTTAGATAACATCATTTGGACTTTATTCTCATTATTATTGATATTGATTTAATTTTATTACCGATGGATTCAAAGGAATTCATAAGAGTCAATATTGAGGTTGATATTGTCATTTTTATTGATATAGTTATATTTGTTTTAATGCAATTATAGAGATCGCTATTGGTTAGGATATCGTCATTTTGTGTTCAGTAGCGCCTATACATAGTTAGCCTGTCTTGAAATTTATTAGTGTCGATATCTATGTTGATATCGTCATTTTGTGCTCGATATCGTCGATATCGACAATATAATTGATTTTTCAACTCCATCAGTGTGTGTCGATATCGTCAAGTTGTGTGCGATATCGTCGATATCGATATCATAATTGGTCTAGCATTTTTCAAAATTCGATATCGATGTCGATATATAGCTCATTCTGTTGTCGATATCAGCAACAAAGTTAGTCTTGGACATGTATGCTCCATAAATACAATTGCCTTGTATTGAAAACGTTAAATGGAATATACAGACAATCATGAGTAAAAAAAATTATGTTCATTTTTTCTGTGATCACTGAATTGTTCTACAAGCATGCATTTCAAAGTATTTACACAACAATTGATGAAGACACCTGGGCAAATGACGTAACGAGACTAAATATGGTAATTCATCGAAATGCTGTCAGAAGAAAAAGAAATTAATAAATGTACTATATAATCAAACTCTAAATTAGATACATGTGAATGCGTTTCGTGACACGGTGTGTCGTTTGTCTCGCATAATCATCTACATCGTGTAAAACACGTACCTGGTAGTTTGAACTAATTTGTATATTATATTACCAAAATATACATGTTTATTCTTGATCTACAGAATTTGATGGATTGAACAGTCCAAATTTTTATCCACATGTAAAAATCAGTGGCATTTAGCATTTAGAGAAATTTCTCCCTGCTTGATTGACACCTTCGTTTAAAGGCAAAATTCGTGCCCAGAAAAACAATTAAGTAATGACATACATTTAAACATTTCGTCGTTGTTGACTTTTTGAAATGGAAAACCACGAAGAGAATACATAAACTAAACTAGTTGAGGGAGAATGTTCTGGTAAGATTTTATTGACTTTAGTTGTTCAACAATTTGATATGAATTGTTACCCTGTCCCTTGTTCACCTTCACCCACACTCCAACTCCAATGCCACGGGAGTGGGGAGGGGGTTAGGCCCATGTGAGTTTTTTTTTTGGTTTTTTGTTTTGTTTTTTTTACAAAATCAACACAGCTATTGTATCAGCACCTCTTTTGTTTCGACAGTAATATAACACATATTTTTTTTCAATTTCAACTTTTATAAAGTATAGTAAAGGAAAATATTAATTTGGTGTATACAAATAGATGTCTTTATAAGCATTACCTAAAAATGATAAATATTATTCAATTATAAATGATTTAAATGTGAAATGTTCACATTTTTGTATGAAATATTAAAAAAAATTCATTCATTATAGAATTTACCCATCTAAAGGGAGATGCAATAGCGAGGCATTTGTCATATAAATGCTCTCAAACGTAAGCTGACGTTATTTCTATAATTGAAAACACAGGCAATTGGCGTAAAAGATCATTTGTTTTTATAGGTATATAATTTCCCTTTCTATATTTTTATTATTCAGTTAGGGAAAATTATATATATATTATATATAAAGTTTTTCTTCCCCGAAATATAACACATCTTGCATTACAGGCGGAATCTAAAAAAAACAACAACTCAATATTCTGAAAAGTCTAATTAAAGAACCGATCTTACAAGTCCAAAAATAAAATACATACATGTATTTTCACACATTGATATGCATATGACAGTGGGACAAATCCCCCCCCCCCCCCCAACCCAATCCGGGCCTTTCACTCCTTTTTTTTTTTAGCTCACCTGAGTTGAAAGCTTATGTGAGCTTTTCTGATCACTTTTTGTCCGGCGTCCGTCTGTCTGTCTGTCTGTACGTCCGTCTGTAAATCATTTTACATTTTCGACTTCTTCTCCAGGACCACTTGGCCAGTTTCAACCAAACCATCATTGGGTAAAGGGTATTCTACTTTTGTAAAATGAAGGATTACGTCCTCTTTCAATGAGAGATCATAAGGAATTATTGAAAATGTGTTGCTTTTTTTCAAAAATCCTCTTCTCAAACATTATTGGTCAGAAAAGCTAAAACTTGTGTGGAAGCATTCTCGGGAGGTGTAGATTCAGGTTGCATTTTACAAAGAAATATATGGAGAAAAAATTAAAAACATTCTTCTAAAAAAAACCCCAAAAACTATTTCGCTGGAATAGCTGTCACTTGTATGAAAGCATCTTCAAACTGGTGTAGGTTCAAGTTTGTTCACATCATGATCTCCAGGGGGTAGGGTGAGGCCACAACACGGGGTCGAACTTTTACGTAGGAATATATAGAGAATTTTTTTGAAAATATTCTTCTCAAAAACCTTTTAGCCACATGGTTGGGGGGGGGGGGGATATATAAAGAAAAATAATTTAGGTTTTCAAAACCTTTGCCTTGAAATGCTGTTATTTTAATAGTTTTAAATTATTTTGAAAAAACTCAAATGTTATGATCTATTTTATCATTAAATACATGCAAGTTGACATATTGTTGATTTCTTGATTGTCTAGACTGTGGCCCCTGGACAATTCTTGTGCCCCACAAGGGGTTCAAAGTTTGATGTAGGTTTATATGTTCAAGATCTTCTTGAGAACTGCAAAGCTCAATTTAATTTGTGATATAATATCATCCTGTTACAAAAGGGGCATAATATTTAACATGAGAATATCCATTCAGAGAAAATTTTGAAAATCTATTTATACAGGATCTATCCTACTACATGTACATTGTCCAGATATATTGTATATGACTCCCTAAATCTTATTTTATTATGGCTACTGTCACTCAGGTGAACGATGTGGCCCATGGGCCTCTTGTTTAATACGTTTAATAGAATCTTTATTTCTTCCTCAAATTTCGGTTCAAATACGCACAAGCCAAGATTTTGTGAATGTATAAGAAGAATAATACCCGTTATACCAGACCGAAACATACACACATTGTCACAACTAGAAGATACAAGTATTCTGTCGTCATGCAGCAGTTGACTGCTGATTGAATGTCTCATGCTTCTAACTTACCGTTAGTTACGTTACATAATATGTCAGCATCCATCATGCCCTGTAATTATACATTTTTCTTCTCGACACTATTTAAAATGATTAATACTAATGTTCTCCCAGCTGTATCAAGTTTCAAACTGTGCATATTTATATAGCAATCTTTGCTACCATATTTCACACTAAATAAGCACAAAAACAGTGTAAAAGACACAACAGAAATCCCGTTTTATCTTTCCTTTTATTTAGAGATTCAGCATTTAATTCAATACA
Source organism: Magallana gigas (assembly GCF_963853765.1). Lineage (NCBI taxonomy): Eukaryota > Metazoa > Mollusca > Bivalvia > Ostreida > Ostreidae > Magallana > Magallana gigas. The sequence goes on from NC_088855.1 coordinate 22,178,345, forward strand.
AAATTGCAAAATAAACCTTAGAAAAAATTTGATATATAAAGTGTATAACAAATTTGGCACATGGATTTCAATAGAAATTATTTCAATAAAAAAAGAGAGAAAAAGTTAACAAATGCACTGTAAATTTAAGTAACAAGTTCTGTCTCTCATTCTCTCCTTCTTGAACTTAAATGTATTATACATCTATTATTTAAGGCACATTGTGTAATACACTCACACTCAAACTCGCACCTGAGAATGTATTTATTTGGCAAGAATGTTATCAATAAGGTTTTCCACCTTGCAAAATAGCCCTATCCTTTAAAAATAAAATTCCCCAAACCTCCTCCTCCCTTTTAAAACAAAAAAATAACATCTGGTGGGTATATCTGAATGAACGATATCAATTGCATAGGGTTCAAATCATCATGGTGTCATCATAATACTGATATGTATACAATTCTTTTCAAGTACAGTATTTCAATCACATCTACACTCTATCAAAAATATATTTATTTGACTTCATCATTATTTCAAATTTTGGTGGTTTTTTCCCCCATTCTAAATTTCCATCTCAAACCAGTCGTTCCTGGGTAACATCAGCCTATATATAAATTAAGGTAAATTTGGTAACATTGAACTGAAAAAATCACTAATTAATCTCACTGAAATTTGCATAAACTATACATGAACCAATACTGGCACACAGAATGCGATGACCAATTTTTAAAAAGCTAACAAGGCAGACTTAGGCAGTGCCTAATTTACTCGGTAGCGTCAGTGGGTGTAGCATCGAACGGCTTATCTAAGGGCAATTCTCCACTTTTGGCAATGATGACATCCTCGGTGGGATGATCCATGGCGTCTGTGGGCGAGGCCTCAATAAGGCGCACTACCTTCATTCCTTCCAGAACCTTGCCAAAGACGGTATGTTTACCATCCAACCAGGGGGTCTTGATGCAAGTGATGAAAAACTGGGAACCATTGGTGTCTGGTCCTGAAGGGAAAAGAGAACAAAATTTTAAATCTTTTCAAGAAACATGGTTACGGTAATTAAAGATAAGTACTGGTATTTTCTTTTGTATTGCTTATCTACAGTAAAACAAATTTATAACAAAGTGCCTGGGATGGACGATTTTGCTTCGTTATAAGCTCAATATGTTATATCCATTAAGTTTACAACATGCAATTAAATCTCGGGGAACGAAAGTCACTTCATTGTAAGCATCAATTCATTATATTGAGTGTGTTGGCTATAACCGTGTTTTACTGTATTGTTTTAAATAAGTTTGATAAATAGAAGAACTGATCTTCCTACCAGCATTGGCCATGCTGAGCCATCCTGATCCATGGTGGTTGATCTTGAAGTTCTCGTCAGGGAAATATTTGCCATAGATACTCTTGCTTCCGGATCCATCGGCTTTATCAAAGTCTCCACCTGCAAATATATGTATATATATATATATATATATATATATATTTTTTTAAATGACATGTTGTCCCATTGAGAATGGGTTTTTCCAGGCAGAATGTGTTGTGAATCAAGTTGACTCATTTGTTAGGGAAAATATTCATGTATTTATTAAGCTCTTATATTTTGTTAACATCTTAATCTTTCATCTCCCTAATTTTGTGAAGATGTTTCTGACCAAGGATTCTAATCAATTATAGTATTGAATTTTAATAATCTAAGAAAACCATGTAAAAAATTAAACTAAAATTCCTTCATGAATTTCTATATCTTTTTTTTTTTTGCTACATGTCAGTCAAAAAACCTGTATTTAACATCAGCAAAGCCTGCCCAATACCTTAATATAGTACATTTATTACTCCTTATGTATAAATTTTATGCAGCACTTCACATTTAACTTGATAATTACTTTTCTTCATAATATACTAATTTGTTGCTCAAAATAAATGTATGGATGTAAAAATAAAACTGTTCCTATCTAGCATAATAAAATACAATTTGAAGCCAGTAATTTATGTTTACAGGATTTAATAAGAATGATGATTATACATATAGTGCTGAATTTTCTGTCAACTGCGCTGTGCGCCTTAAGACAGCTACTTGACTTACAAAGTACCTATGCATGATTCAACCCAATGCAGACATAACTCACATTCTTCAATCTGTCATAAATACTTCTACACAATGAACATCCGGAGAAAAGCATGCAGGTCATTTTTGAGAGAAATTTGTGAAACATGAGATCATTCAAAAGAAAGTACTCACAGCTTAATCTTAAATATGCACAGAAATGAATCTGCTATAGTGACAAGTCACTATATACTCAAAGGAATTAGTAAGAGTATCCCAGATGAGAAAATATGTCCAAAAAAATAAATAGAAATGCATTAAACACCCTTTGAAGCTTCCTCTAGTTTTTTACAATTCAATTTTTATGCATTTTTTTTCATTTGTACCAAAAAAAAAAGAAGAAGAAAATACAACATTTAATAAACATCATCCTCTACAATAACTCTTGATAACATTTCTTTTAACCTTAAAAAATTCAAAACTGGTTGCAATTGCTGTTAATACCTTGAATCATGAAGTCCTTGATGACTCTGTGGAATTTACTTCCTTCGTAGCCATACCCTTGAACTCCAGTGGCAAGCTGTGCAAAGTTTTCAGCAGTCTTTGGTACGGCTTCTCCGAAGAGTCCAATCACCATTCGTCCAGCATCTTTCCCTCCAATTTTTACATCAAAAAAGACTTTTTTGGTAACTGTTAAATCTCCACCCTACAATTGTTAAATAAACAGAAAAAAAAATGATTATCTAAATCAAAATTCAAATTGGGTATATTTTAGATTAAAACTGAAAACAGTTTTAACATCTGGAAACATGCAATATGATGTTTTTAATTTTTTTCCCTTGTAGCTGCTATTGTACAAAAATTAGAATTTAATAAATTAATGGGACATTATTGAGAAAGCCAATTTTCTTATCAAACGTTTTCTTTTCTTCAACGGATATTTCTCTTCAGTATCAAATAGTTTCTTTTCTTCAATGGGTATTTCTCTTCAGTATCAAATAGTTTCTTTTCTTCAATGGGTATTTCTCTTCAGTATCAAATGGTTTTTTTCTTTCAAGATTTTGAATGACTTCAAACCAGAAATCAGTAACAGTATGGATACCTTTTATGAGACCTGATAAGCATCAAAACTGCTGATGCAACAGTTTGGATAAAGTAAAGAGTGTATTAATAAATAACTATAAGTACCTGTATTCATGTTATTGGGACCAATGATTGTTATAGTAAAAAGTCAAACCTGCAAAAAGGCGTTAACTCTAAAATTTAACATTTCACTTTCTTTATATCAACTCAATTTCATGTCAGATCTTAATAAATTAAAATTTGCCTGCTACCCCTCCTCCCCAAACTTGAAGTTGGATTAACAGATGTGAAATCTCTTTCTGATTTGTTGATAACCATTGGCTTCAAGATAAAGAAGGGTTCCTATTACCATGATTACATCACAATAAGGGTAGTGTGCAATAGCCTGAATAGGTAGCACCATATTTGGGTACCCCCCCCCCCCCCCTTCTTACTTTTATTATACTTTTTTTTTCTTTTTACGAAGTTTGAAATTTAGCATAATTATGTGTCAATCAAAGGCAATGCAACACATAACTTTTAAGATCCCATTTATTCTTTTGCCATTGCTAATTTCATTGCCCCAAAACATGAGAAATGCCTGAAAAATCAGACGATAAATTAAGAATTTGTTTAATTACAGACGGTATTATAAAACAAAAATTTACCATAACATAGTGGAGATTCAGTAATAGGAATGCCACCAAGACGTTCATCATCATTTTCTTTCTTGGGTTCTTTGTGGCGCAGTCTTGTCTGTAGATCTAATTTGCACTTGGTACTGAGCGCCACGTATTTCTGCAAATCAAAAATAGGATTGATGTCGTAAAAATAATGTTGATGCAAATTCTAAAAGTTTTTTTTATTTAATTTCAGAAGCGGTACATCATGTACAATAAAATGTTTCCATTTATAATACCACAGTTTTAACTACATCGTCATAATTTACATCATGAATAATTAATTAGGAAAGCCGTAAAATACTACTGTACCTGGGACCACTTTACGGTTTGGATTTCAATCGAGAGGAGGTTCGAGCAGACGAAAAGAGTGAAAAATGCGGTACATTTTGATTGCCGTTGCGATTTTCAGTTTCTGTGGATTTTCTGAGGTATATAAATTTTATGTGTATTCAGATGTTTTTAAAAGAGGCGATTTTGTCCTTTTGCTGCTGAAAAAAACTGTGAATGAGAATCGTCCATCTGTTTTATTAATTAGTCTAACGTTAGCACCTGGAAAGAAATTGTAAGAATTAACGACCTGGCAGTTTTAAAAAATCAATTATAAATTAAAGTGTTCAAGACGCTTGTAAATTTTATTTCTTCCTTTCAAATAATTATTTTCATTTTAAACCAAGTTTCTCAGTCACTTTTTGTTGGTTTTAATTCCTTATAAATGTGGTTTGTCTTGAACGTTGAAATTACGTCGTGGAGCTTTCACAATGATAAATGAAAAACATGACGGTATATTAAATGGACCAAGAGTTTTACTACTTCGTGACAAATTTAATAAATCATTAATTATCTTTAAAATAGATGCAAGAATCTTTATCTATACACGGAAAACGAGTATCTTGACGGCAATGCATTCTTGCAAATGCTTTATCCTAAGGATTTTTAAGAAAAAAAAAGATTTTAAGTTTAATTGCACATGTATTATTAATACAAATCATTATTTACAGATTAATCAAAACAAATATATTCAATTTTTCATTTTAGTCTCGACTCTGATATTTATATTTAATAATAATATTTGAATCTAAATTTCAAATATGTGTCACTTTATTATGTAGTTATTGTACAATAGAAATTATCATTGAAATGTCTCAGTCTGAAAGTTTTTTGGAACAATTTGTCTGAAGAAATTTGTGTATTTGGGTGTGTATGATGAATCAAATTACATGGTGTTATAATTTGCTGAATATTAAGCAGATGTGTTTTACCAAGTCTCCATTTTCATTGATTGAATACCATAGTTCAAAAGACACTTACTTGTCAAAATGTCAGATGCATCTAAGTAACGCATTAGTGTGAAAAATTAATCCTTTAGATTCACAATTAAACAGTATTACCTGACAAGTTCATAGTTTCATACCTAATGTATGTATACATTTATTTATATGTTATTTAGAAAAAGGACTCCCTATCTCCTCAAAGGTAATTTCGGACGTTCTTATAGAACAGTTATTCTTTAGTATAAAAAAACATGAGGTTTACGTGATTAAAATACAATGCTTCATTATACAACCACACTTCTAGCGAGAATTACAAAAACGGTTTCTGTCATGTAAGTTGTCAAGATCATTTGGTGGAACTTGTCACACACCTGCATTTATTACCTTAGATAAAAAAAAGTTACATCTATTTCATATAAAGATACTCTGTGTATATTGTATAAGTTTTTGGCACAGATAAGTCTTATATCTAAAAAATAAGATTTTAGCTTTATATGAGACCATAGACACACCAAACCTTTGAAGTAAATGGGGAAAAAAGAGAAAAGAGCTAATTGAAATTTTGAGAGAGAGAGAGAGAGAAAGAGAGAGAGAGAGAGAAAGAGAGATAGAGAGAGTTTAGGAGTCTCATGTTCATTGTATATGAAACAAATTAGCATCAAAATCATGTACCGGTACCAGTATTTTATACAGTAAAATTTTCTAAAGACTATTTTATTGAATATATCTTTTAAATGTTATAACATATATTTACCACTCTGAAGATAAGGGCTACAATTGTTATATCTTTTAAAGTTTTATCAAAAAATGAATTTTTCAGGCAAAAATAAGATGCTTCGACACAATCACACAGATGGTGTATCTAGACATTGGATTTGGTTCTTATGCTAACAATCCAGCATGGAGTCAGCAACAGAATCAACAAATGCAGAAGACTATGGCCAAAGGCCCGCCTGCTCCTCAGAACACAAGTCGTATTGTCATTGGTCTATTTGGAGACACGGTGCCCATCACTACAAGAAACTTTGCTGCCTTGGCAACTGGAGAATATGGATTTGGCTACAAGGGCAGTCCAATTCATAGAGTAGTGAAAGATTTCATCATCCAAGGTAAACATGTTTGAAAAATATAAAAAAAGAAATATGCAGAAGAGATTTTTAAAAATCTGTCATGATGACAGAACCAATTCAAAATTTAAATGTAATTATTGATTGGAGAAATTAGAAATACTGGTATGTGTACAGTATATGCTGCAATATTTGTCAAAAGCATTAAAAGTTTGATGTGGAGGGCCTCTGCGGAGGTATTGCCTCAAGCACATTTGTATGTAATTTCAAATAAAATCAAAAAAAAAAGTTTGATGTGCTATTGAGGAATCTTTAAGTATGTCTTCTGTGGGAATTTTGAATTGCCAAATATCCATTTTAGTGAGGAGCCATTTTCTTTACCGTTCAGCAATGAATGGTCATTGTATTTTTTGTTTTATAGGTGGTGACTTTGAGCACGGAGATGGTACAGGAGGAAGAAGTATCTATGTTGGAGACTCCTTCTTGGATGAGAACTTTGACATCAAACATTACGGCCCTGGCTTTGTCAGCATGGCTAATGCTGGTAAGATACACAACGTTTTGCAGAATTTTCCCTAAGAAAAGGTCTTCAATTTTATTCTGCATTTGGAATTTATAGCATGTGTTAACTGTTTGGGATTATACTTGCATGTGGTCTGTTAAGAATTTCAACAAAGTCAGCAAGACACCTTTGTCATCATGGTACCAATATATGAAATGCTGAGCAATACAATATATAGGTGTTTTAATATTTTTATTCTTTACTTTAAGGTAAAAACACCAACAAATCCCAGTTCTTTATCCAGATGGCTGCCCATGAAAATGCAACACATTTGGATGACAAACATGTCGTCTTTGGCAAGGTTCTGGAAGGAATGGATGTGGTCAGGCAGATAAATGCCGTGCCAGTGGACGTTAACAGCAGGCCCATTCAAGACATCGTCATCGTCCAAAGCGGAGTCTTGTTTATGGATTATAATGTCTTCACAGAAATGATCCCCAGCAAATAAATAATTGCTATACATGTAGAAGATAAAAATCCAGAACTTTGGAAATCTTTAATTAAGAAAAAAAAATTTGTGTACCGGTATATACATACATCTATTGTTGTGTATATATAGATATTGTAAACAAAACTTATGTTCATTCATTATGATGTTGTGTGCGGTCCGGTCGGCAAGAGTCCTTTCCGTGGAAAAGGTTTCACGAAGACCTCGGATTTAGATGATCATCTTTGTTATCTTGAAGAATTTTAACCATATTATTCATGAAGAAATTTACTAAACCATAAATCATTGTCTTTTGAAGGGATTTTTTTCCTTCTTTGGGCGACAAACTTTAAAAAATTTAATCACATTTATTTTGGCATTTACTTAAAAATACACAACGCCATCTTTGTAAATTTTAATGACATCAGCTAGTGTAAACCAATGTGAGGAGCTTTTTGAGGACAAGCAATTTCCTTATCAAGGTATAAAATGTTATGCAAATATACAGCAAATTGTTCTTAAATTTTACAGACTGTTTATGTAAATTAACCTACAAGATGAAGAATAATTTAGAACTGCGTGACTATTTTTGGGATACATTAATGATATTTTCCCATGCATACGGGGAAAGTTTGTTGGATGTTGTTGAATATAAAAGAAAGCAAACATTAATTTTTCCAAAAAGAAAGACTTTAGAGAATATTGTGTAAATTGAATTCTAGCTGTCTTTCTGGTTTCTCTGATAATGCAAATGCTATTTGTATTCTGATCAGGTATGAAGCTTTGGAAATGATTGAATAATGCTTTGAATAAGGGGATCTGAAACCTGTTAAAAACTGATATGTTGTTAAAAAGTATTTTTAGCTAGATGCTATGTTGGACAGATTGATATTTTTTATGATATATATATTACGGTATATTTTTTTTTTTAATCTTAAATTGAAAGGAAAAGAAAATTAACATTCTATGGTGTTTTTAGAAAAGATTTATCTTTTAAGGTTTATAGTTTAATCTGAAAAGAGATATATGCTCTTTGGGATTCTATTTTTACACATCTTTTTTTTTTTTCTTTCATCATTGCATTCTTTTGATCTGTAAATATATGACTGTATTTTTATATGATATATCTATATGTGACAGAATACTGTTTTGACAAGATGGTGTTCAACTGCAAAATAATGTGCCAAACACAAAGGCGGTGGTTTTTTTCTAAAGCTATGCAGAAGAATCGTGCTATTAAGTATGCTCTGCACTTCCCGCATTTATACGCATGATTGAGTAAGTGACATAGGATTTATGAAGCTAGGGTCAAATTATTACCATTAGGGTCTCATTATAACTGGTTTCATTTAATTCAGGAACATTATTTATAAAAAGAAATATTTTTACGTTTAGATCATAAATAAACTTCATTGACTGTAATTATTTAAGATTTGGAAAGGGATGGGGATATTTGTTTCAACTCTGTGACTTCCATGTATCGTAAGAGACAAATGGGATCATCAAAGTTGGATTTATATTTGCATAGATTATGTGGTTTGATTTTTTTGTTTAATAATCATTGCATTCACTAATTCATTATCATGTGAACCCATTGTTAATATTCTCTGTACATTGTACATTTTTTAATGATTAAAAAGTGCAGGTAACCATTGAGATTGTTAATTGTTATTTCTTGTACAGTTATACTAAACAGATTGTTGGATGGACATCTATGTAGACAGAGTTTTTTATGCTCCGGTTATGAAGTGGTCAGGGCCTATAATTACCTCTTCCATCTATCATTTTGTCAGTCTGTCAACAAGAGTTCATTTCAGCTCAGATAGTTTGAAGGGTCCACAGTGACGATTGTCTGTCCGTCAATATCACCAAGCCCTGTTTACTTACAATACATACAATGTTGTCTGGTTTCTAGGATCTGACTTCAGAAATAATTAGACTTTTTCATACTTTTTAAGAAGTAAAAGGTTGTTACAAGGTGTAATATCCTAAAATGTAGAAGTCCAATTCATTATTTTAAAATGTAATATACATTTCATACTATAAAATGGACATTTTTTATTTATCTGTAGCCTGTAAGCTGTCTTTTGTTAATTTTGTTTTATTTATTTTATGGGGGGGGGGGTGGGTGAGTATAACGATTTTTAAAATGCTATATGTTTCATTCAAAGGAGAATGAATACAGACGTACACCGTTTATTTGATATGGAGCCCTATTGATGTAGTAGTAAACTAGAACGTTGCTCTGCAACGTCAAGACCAGATGACGTTATAAAAGAAATTATAGCAATTGTCAACAGAAGTCGGAAACTTCTTGAAATTTATGATCTACAGGGGGGAGTGGAATCAGAAAGGTTTTTGTTTTTCTCTGATATATATTATAAATTGTACTTGACCACAGTGCGTGTTTTTGCGGTTTAATAAAACGGAGGTAACGTTAACATGAACGTATTAAAGCGTTGAATCTTCGTTAATTCAATTATCATTTCTTAAAACTGTTTTTTTTTTTGCATTTAACCTTAATGATACAAAATGTCATCCAAATGTCACCTTTTGATTAATAAGAAAGCTTAATTATTTATAAATGTATATATATTCATTTGGAATGCATTCTTTATTTTTCGATGCGACGCGAAATATAGCCCTCTTTAATAGATATAGATTCACAGACATGTAGGTAGACAACACACATGTTTTTCAGCTCTCGGGGTTAAACAAAACAATGCTTGCAAATTATGCAGATATTGCATTCATGATTTTCATTATGGTTTTGGACGTAGGTACACCAGGCACGTAATTTCTGGATCTGCCCCCCCCCCCCCCCCCCCCCCAATGTTCCTCTGCGGTTCTTAGGAGAGGGCCGGTTAATTTTCAGTTTAAACTTTTTAAATTTTATTACTTAAAGTTAGTATAACTGAAACGAATCGCAAATATATCTTAAACTGAATTGCAATCTCCTGTAGATCCAAACATGAGAATGTTGACAATGACAATTTCTTTATTCTCTGAACTGCATAATACATGTACATGCATCGCATGTTTTGGAGAGTGACAATGCAAAAGTTAAAAAAGGGGAAAAAAGTATGATTGGCAATTAACCTAGAGAGCTAACTCTCGATTATAACTTTAATGAATTTAAACAGATTAATCAAAAAAAATTATTAGTAGTATTAAAGAGTTGTTGAAATTTGTAAACATTTGGTTGTGTGTAGAAATATATTAAGGTATGTATAAAACTATCTTATCTTTAATTAATTGTTACATCTGTACAATGAAATAAATAATGAAATTCATCTCTTATTTCAATACAGTTGCATATGGTACATATACGGTTTTCACGAGGTATACCATACCATCTACATCGTTCTATAGGCAATTAAGCATTACCTGTTCTAAAAGTATTAAAAAAATTCTGATATTTTATAGGCAGATCTAATAAGTATTTTTCCAAGAATAACGTGGTTTTAACAATTATATAGTTAATACCTTTTGATGAATTATACATTTCACTATTCCATGACTGCTTGAATTGGTCTAGAAGTATATACAAAACAGTTTTCTTAAGCCACTGGATATTTACATTTTGTTGGTACAAAATAAAAGATAGACCACAATCATTCAATATTTTAACAATAAATTTAAACCAGGGTCTGTTCATTTAATCCATTACATATTGTAATTTTTACGAAACTTTTCTATTCTGTGAAAAGACAAGTTTACAATTGTCCTCAAGTGCTAAGTGTGCAAATTAGAACTATACGCGTCATAATAATCAACGTTTAATTGCTTCATTAATTAATATTTCCCGGTCTGCGTACTTACCAGGACAAAAGTGAAATTTTTTATATCTTCTGCGTGTCCAATATATCAACAAAATCCACACCCTCTTTTGAAATTACGCAAGCACATCTCTAATGTTCTATCTTATAAAATCAATGTTCACCCATGCAGTTTGTATATGCAATACGTATATACATGCATGTATTCGGGAATTTTGGCGTAATAAAAAATCAATGCTAATAATTGATTTGTATCCTTACATATTTAGAAACTTGTAGATTATTTGATCAAAAATAGACAAAAGAAGATGGTGGATAAGATAGCGCAAATGTCCATTTGGTTTAGTCATAAATTACAATTTCAAATTTAATTTTTTCCCAATCAAATCTATTTGATAATGTTATGATACAAGTCTACAAAAGCACACTTTCTAACTATATTCAGTTTTTAATATATATAACAAACGATAAGAAAAAAAAAACCCCACTGCATCAAGCTTTTGTAGTTTGAACTCACAACATAAAAAGCCTAAACATGTATAGTAAATTTTGTCTGGTGCTCGACTTTGGCCACAAATTTACGGACTTGTATTATTTTTAAAACACGTTCAATTATTGAGATACAAATTAATATTTTTAATATAGAATGTGTCATTTCTCTATGTTTTTGTTGATTGAAATCGTTTTGTTTACCATTAGACCTTATTTAGACTTTGACAATAGATCTAATATGGAGCACAGACCCACTCTGTAAAAAGAAAAGGCATTGAAGTTATGAAAATGACAATATTTGGATATTTTGATACGCATACATCAGATTAATAAACCCATATACCCCAAGACTTAGTATTGAACACATTTAAGGTACAAATCGATGTTGTGTTAAATATACATTGTTTTGAATGATTTTATTGAAAAAAACATCACCAGTTTTGTTGACATTTTAAATTTTTTAGCATTATATCTTTAAATAGGCATTTTACATGCCTTATCCATCCATCCTCTTTATGATATTTATGAGAAGTCAAACAAAACATTTGAATACATCTCCATATCATTAATTTCATGCCCCACCCCAAGGAGGCTGGATGCACGCTCTCTCTCTCTCTCTCTCTCTCTCTCTCTCTCTCTCTCTCTCTCTCTCTCTCTCTCTCTCTCTCTCATCTAAACTAAGAAAGACAACCTTTTTTTTACTTATGGGCTTGCTTTTGATCGTCCAAAATGTTCATTCTGACTAATATTGCATGTCGAATAAATCATCACCCACAAATTATATTCTGGTCAGCAAACTGGAACAATCCTTCTTGTTTGAAAAATTCAATTCAAACACGTAGAGACTCTAAAAAAATGTCAGAACTTGCAGGTGTGCATGACTAGATATAAGAAAAAGGACTAACAAAGTACCTAAAATGAATATCAATAAAAATGGCCATGGCGTTTCTTTTTTTTTTTTTATCAAAACTTACATATGCAAAAATTACGAATATAGAGAAAGGCAAACCAAGCATATATGATATAGATAACACCAAACATAAGAATGAAAATCCTTTCAAGGCTACTAATCCACCAGGCAAGAAAAGAGGTGGCGTCCATGCAACAAGAATCTGGGCAGTGGCGACGGACACTGGAGAAAATCTCAAGGTACTATGACCCCTTCAGAGCAATGGCGGATCCAGAGGGGGGGGGGGTTCCGGGGGTCGGAACCCCCCCTCTCTCTGGGACATATAATTTTTTTTGAAAACTTTTAATGCCTATTTAAAGGCAGTTGTCCCCATTTATAATATAAATACTGTATTTATTTCAAATAAATGCTTTTAAAATTGCTGATTTAAAGAATTGTTTACAACGCACCGTAATTTACATGTACGTGTACATGTATTTCTTATATGAAAAACCCTAACGATTTTTTTTTCGGAAAAGGTACTCCCCATCAGCATCTGGTGCTCACATCTGTGAGTAAACATGTGGAAATTTTTTTTAAAAAATTAACTAAGCAGTGTCGCTAAAAACACAGATTTATAATAACATCTACAATGTATTGTCTACTCTATTTCTTTAAAAAATCGATTATAGTTAATTTTATGCAAGTTATGCTATTTTTCTGGAATACTAGCTATACCGTACCTTCATACCCACATGAAACACAAAAGAAAGCCCTTTTTTGTTTTGTTTCCAAGAATCGGAAATTATGTTACAAAATACCGTGTAAGGGGTTTATATATAAACCATTATAAAAATGCACAACTTTTCAAAACTTTCCTGAATAAGATCGCATCTGTACTAGTGCCGGGTGATGTGGCGCACCCATTATACACTATTGCTTGTACAATTGTATTTCACATGTTCCATCTATTCAGCAGATAAACTATCCCCATTTTTTGTCATATCCTATCATTTAGACCTTTATTTAAGAAGGCAAACGATAGAAATCAAAGTCAATAAATAGTTCAGAATTTAAACATCGAAGACCTAAAAAAATTTACCAAAAATTCACTTTTATAATAGCTTGTCGTAATAAGTTATTTTTGGTTTCTTAGTGTTTCTAGCATAGACGCACGTTCTCATTGCTGGAGACTTGGATATTTTTAAGGCTGGAAATTATGCAAATCTTCCTTACCAAAACCAAAACGCTCAATAATGCAGTGCACTCTGATATTAAAATAAATGTGAAATAGATATTGATGAGATAAATGTTCATTAAATTTACGCACGGAAAACGTTCAAAGGGCCTTGTTTATTGACAAATAATGTATTTTGCACGTAATGATTTTCATCAATTAGAACCCCCCCTTTTCAAAATTGCTGGATCCGCCTCTGCAGAGGGAACTTAATAGAAATCAAAGTACTGAAGTACTGACGGGAGTTGATTTTATCGATTATCATTTATTCAAAATCAACCATATGTGATGGCAAGTAGTATCAGTAATCGAAATATTTTTGAAAAATTGTATGGATCCAAGCAAGATTGAACTCTTGTTCAACCAAACGCTCGACTGTCTCCGTTAATCTCCGAAAAGCAAGAGAGACTCTGTTTCGTCGGATATTAACGGAGACAGCCAAGTGTCTGGTTGAACGAGACTACATTGAACTCTAGCGTAGGAATACATACGACTTAACTAAATTTCTAAACTGTATATTATATGTACAATTTAAAATCTTACTATTTATTTTCATGGTAATAAATAAGTTTTCTTGAAAAACAATGCTTCAGAATACATACATGTAGCATCGAATTTATCGATTATTTTTAAGAACTAAGTGTTGTCAGCGGTATTGATTTGTACTTAGGTCCAAACACTGTTTCACTTTCGTTTTGCCCGAGTAAGTGCATAGGAGAGTTGATTAAAATCAACTCCCAAAAAGGAAGTAATCCAATAAACAAGCAAGTAATTATGCAAATAAATAAAATTAAAGTGAGTATTTTAAGAAATGGTTTGAATATACGTCTTTAAGCCCTATTTTTTTAAGGATTATTGCTATTATGGTGTATATACATGCTGCTTAGAACTTCTCTCATGATACAATGCGTGTATTTTACATTTATGAAAAAGTTACGTAGATCCATCTCTGAATCTTTAGATGTCAGGCGAGCTAAATAACAGAGGTCGGTTTTTTTCCCCAAATTTTACGCATTAAAAGATTTCATTCCAAAGAAAAAAATATAAAAAAAATTCAGGAAAAATGAATTATAGGAAAAATTTAGCTTATCTGTTTTGTACTACTTTAAGGATTGGGCTGAAGTTGAAGTTTGAATGTTTTATTTCTACCAAAAGAGCGATAACCTTTTTTCATACATTGTAGGCGCCCACCACCAAAACCCAGTGTATAACATAAATCTACATTTCTACCGTTTATTATAAAATCGACAGTTTTAAGATGATTTTTTTATACACTGACTTTGAGGGTGTATGCTTCTTCCAAGAGAGTTTCCATAATATGTGGCACTGACTTCGTAAATGTGTTGCCGCATGAATGTGGGGGAAGGGGGGTGGGTGGGGGTGGACAGGATCATTTATTCACAGCACAAATTCCTAATTATAGACTAATGCAGTTGTTTTCTAATTGTGTTCATTAAGATATTTTGCAGTCATTAGCCATCTCAGGTCCTCATCCCGATTTTTAAAACAGGTGTCAGATAATGTTTGCCTTAAAAGACACTGCATTCGTACCTGATTTGTCAAAAAGCTAGCGTAAAGGTGACAACTATAGTCATAGAACGAAAACAAAAAACGCATTTTTTCCCGAACAATCTCATATGAAAGAGAAAACTGGGCGGAAAGATTTGCCGACTGTTCGTGATACTGAACTGGAACCAGGAAGTCTTCTATGGGAATGTTTGCAAGCGATTGAGATTGAAAACTTCGTAATTGATTTTTTTTTTTTTTATTACATGTATACTAAATAAAATAGCAAATAAATGTCGCCGGGCGCCTCATATTTATGTTTGTCGGAAAACTACTATCAATAGTTTGTCAAGGATCGGATAGCTTTTCACACTTGAATCTAAAGTGGCTGCAAGTTGCTAGTCGTTTCTATATTTTCAATATATATGGTATGATTAGTTCATGATTTAAATAGCTACTAGGAGAGAATTTCATCTTATTGCTTTCAATGGGGAAGTGCATATATATTAGAGTTATCTCTCTTTCCAAATGCTTTGGCCAATCAATTGAAATCACAAAATATTCCGATTTTGATTTCATAAATTTTATTTCAACATTTCCACAAAAAAGGGTGATATATAACAATACCATTGTAATCTTAACAAAAAAAGATTTTACACACATCGTCCATCAAAAAGTTTTTCTCAGAAACATTGATACTTATAAAGGTACCATCAGCAAAGGTACTCGAAACTGCATCAGTAAAAAACTGCATCTTGTTACATGTCCATATTTTTGTCCATTTTTTCTGCAATAAAAGTCTGAAATTTCAGCTTAATCAGCACCAAAAATCGAGGGTGAGGAGATATTCCAATGAGATTCATACAATATGTTTTAAGATAAATTGCCCTTTGCAGACGAAAAAAAAAATAAGAACAAAAAATATGTGTATACAGTTATGACTAACGGATCATATTTGTACATTTCCACGCACAGGTGTGCGAGTTACATCATTGGCTGAGGTAGGTTAAGGACAGGTCAATCTCATTGTCTGGTCAAGTTCAAGGTCACATTCACTCGGTCACTCAAATGTCATGCCCATCATTCTCTGTACTTTGTCACCCCCCCCCCCCAAAAAAAAATGCCAGAATTTCCAAATACCAGTTATTTTCAGACAGCTTTTGCCTCTTACTTTGCATGGTTTCCATCAAACACATGCAGCTCTAATTTTTATCTTTTATATAGATGTATTACGAGGGAAAACATTTCTTTTTATCTACATGTTCTAGATCCAAAATTCATAAATCGAGTTACATCTCATCAAAAGCATCAATGGAAAGAAATATTAGAACTACCAAAAAAAATGTAACATTTAGTTGGCCTGGTAAATGTATATTTTTATCGCTGAAATAAAAGGAACAGGTATTCACTGCGAGATATCAAGTCCCAATGGTACATCTTTTATCTTCTCCCAGACAAAAAAAGCTCGATAAAAAAGGAGCCATCTCCATACAGTAGAATCAAAAATATCAGATCTACGTAAACATACACACTCGATATCAGCCATTCATCTTTCAGAGACACTCAATATGTTTCACAGATAACGGGCCAAAAAAAAAAAAAATAACCCCTCCTTTATATTGAACTCCGTATAGCAAATAGAGCTGATTGTTTATATTATTTGACATTTTATTTGAAAATGAAAAGAAAAAACCACTAAAAACGTTTTTTATACATTTCAAAATTATTTGCCATTTTTGTTGAACTGAATACTAAATGAACTAATAATAACATTTTATTTACACATAAATACGCAGGGGGAAAAAAACAGATCAAATAATTTATGAATGTATGAAATGAAAACTATTTTTTTGAATGCCAACAAAAAAAATGAGTCTGGTATTTCATGATGTAAGCATATGAACCAGCATAAAGCAAAGAGAAATTAAGTTTTCCCTACAAGGGAAAAAGATTGATGAATGTACAGGCATGGATGTGAAACTGAGTATTTTAAACAAAATTATATACAATAAGAGGACATGATTTATCACATGAAAACATTTCAAGAACATACATTTCACTGGCCAGGCATTTTCTCTCCCGACTCTGAGCATTAGAAGAAGAGGAGGGAGAAAAAAAAAATAACATAACAAATCACAAGGCCATACAGTTAAAAAAAAAAAGGGAAAAAATCATGTCGAGGAAAATGCAAGGGAAAAGAGAAATTCATTAAGATTTTAAATTAAACTCTAAAAGTAACATAACAATACTCTAATGGATTCCAGTGACTTGTTCATGCCTCATAATAATGATGATAATGGTGATGGTGGTGATGCTCATGGAAGTGGTGGTGTTCGTGCTTTTGAACCACTATTTTGTCCCCATCCACCACATCACACGCGTGTTCACGCTCTATCCACTCTGCGACCTGCTGCATTGCAAGGTCGTGATCTTTGTCTCTGTGGCGATGACGCCGGTGATAATGGGACATTGAATCAGGCACATGCACTGGCAGACTCACTGGGCGAAACCGTCCGTGCTTGTGCGGTGAGGAGCCCTTGTGGTGTCCCTTTGGTGACTTGGTCTCCACCTCCTGGGGGTCAAATGACCTTGACCTTAAATGCTCAGTCTTGACACTGTCCAAATGCTGTTGTTTGATTCTCTGTGACTCGCGCTGGAGGTTATCACATTTCTTGCTGGTTTCCTGACTCTTGGACCGCAAGTGGTCCGCTGCGGTTCGTGCTGATTGTCCAACGCTGTTGTTGAGGTTCTGTGCTGAGGACTGAGGTTTGGCATTGTGCTCAATCCCGGCTAGGTCGAGGTAGTAGTTGCGCCTGTCCTGGCATTCTTTCGCCCGTTCCTCCTGATTATTGGGGTTGGGGTTGTTGTTGGCGGGTGTCGCCGTGCTGGTTTGATTGTTGCATGTCACCACGTTGGTACAGTGAACCCTGTGGCGTCGTTTGTGGTGCGAGTGATCGTGTGTCGTCATTCCTCGACAGTCACTATGATGTCGTCTACAAATGAATTAAAGAAAATATAACTTAAGTTATACATTTGCAAAAGCAAAACACCCTAAAGTAAAATTGCACTATCTTGAACTCAAGCATTAGGGCAACAGAAAATCTGTAAGATTTCTAAAGGTTCAAGATATTGACGTCAAAATAAAATAAAGAGTGATTGGGACTTCCAAATTTCTTCCATAAATTTGAAAAATCAAGATACTGAAGTTCAATGGTAATCTTAACTCAGGCAAGAAATTAAACAAATTCTGCAAAACATAAGGGTGTGTTGTCTATTGATCAAAGTTAACCATGAAAACCAATATCATTTTGCACTCGATGTACATACGAAATGATACGCACAGTTGATATGAACATCCAACACACCCTTTGTTGTTTTGAAGAAATAACTGATTTGTTTAGGAAAATCATATCATTCATCAATTATCAAGTAAAAAATAAATAATTTTTAATCAAAAAAAATGTCTTTGAAATGTTTCCAAAATAACAACAATTCTAAACATCTAAAGCCAAAATGAAAAGAGTCCAATCCTTTTGAAATCAGTATCTTAAAAGGAGTCTTGTGTTCATAAACACAAAATCATTGTCTTCTACACCAAACAATTCTTTTATCAATGCATAAACTCCTTTGAAGCCAGCAAGAAAACCCCAAGTTTGATACACCAGGGTAAAACTAAAGTCAGAACCAAGAACTCTTTATTGTAAAAGATTTTTTTCCTGCTATGAGAGATCTTTGAAATCCTTAATTTATCCCTCTTTGAGCTTCCCAATTTTGGTTTTTGTCTTTGAATAAGTCATAAAACAAATCTCTGATGGATCATATTCAATTTACACAAAGCCACACACTATCTTTGAAGCCAACTAATATCCACACACAAGATTCCTAATTTCTTTCCTTTAAAAGGATGTCATTGTGAAAATTGACTTGACTTCTGTGAGTTTTTCTTCTATCTCCCCTCTTTCTCCTAATGAATAAAGGTAGAATAAAGCACATGTCAGCCTACTGGACCTTTGATTTAACTTTGAAGACCCAAAATTATTCTCTTTCATTTCTCTTCCTAAAGAGATCTTCCCTTTGAAGGAAGTTCTACCAGTAAATTTCAAGTACAGAACAAGTTTTGATCTTCTCAGATTAAGAACATCTACCAGAAAAGAACTACTGGAAAGATGCTTGGCAATCCCTAACAACTTGAACGAGATGTTGTTAACTGAATCCACTCTAACAATTTAATCCGATGAACCTTTTTAAAAATTAAAGCCATTAATGCAAGATTTGGTGAAAAACTAAACTGTACATTGAGTGATCTTTCAATACCAAATAAACATTCAAAGAGGAATTTCCATTTCACCAGGAGTCTGATTTTATATTAAATAAACATTTTACAAAGGAATGTCCATAACACACGTAACAATGTACCAGTGATACACCCATGAAGAACTGATGAGAGAAGATCTTTTGAGAAAGAAAGGTAGAAATAAAATTATACTGAGGTGATTGTCCGAGCTTCAACTACTGGTAGGTCCTTATATAGGGAGTTAGTAAGTTTAACATAAACAGTGGTTTCTGTCTCTGAACACATTTTGATCATGCACACAGAGAAAGACAATTATACCAACTTTGTTGAGAGCGATCTCTTCTTTATCTTGAGTAGTTTTTCACTTTATCAGGTTTATATTACATATATACTAACATACTTTTTTCATAAAAACATCTAAACTGTACGTTATAATGAATAATACCTCAATACTTCTACATAGTGGTTTAAGCTAGCTATCATGTCTAAAAATGAAAATGCTTGACAGATTTCCTGGTCACTTCACATGAAAAGATATATAAATCCAAGCGTAATTGTAAAAACATGACAACAATGGCCCCATTTACTCTCTTTCATTAAGGCTAATATGGGTTTTTTTATCACTGGCAAAAGGAGACAATATATTGCTCCATCCTGAGCTCCAGCATCCTCATCAGTTCAAAGAGTTTTTCTGCCTCAGTAGCTAGTCTGATTGCATTACATGTTTGAACTTCAAACGGAGGCTCACAAATAAAACTTTCTTCCATTGCTGCTTAATTACTCCCAGAAACATTTTCAGATGGCAATTTTATTCATTTATTCTGTGTGATCTCAAAAAATGATGTAGAAATATCACAAGAATAAAAGGATTTTTACACACACTTGGCATGTTTGCTCAAATGAGCCCAACATGTTAAAAGTCCATAGATTCCTCCTCCCCCCCTTAAATGAAAAAAAAACTCTTTCTTGAATTGTCATCAATGGAGGCAATATTCTAACGGTGCAGATTAAATGATTCTTGTTTTCAAAGAGAAATATTTTTATAGATTGAAAATAACACTTCTGCCCCCACAAGCATACACTTTATATTGCAATCTGTGTGAAAACTAAGTGAAAGCACTCGAGTGGCAAAAATTTGTTTGCATTTC
Source organism: Magallana gigas (assembly GCF_963853765.1). NCBI lineage: Eukaryota > Metazoa > Mollusca > Bivalvia > Ostreida > Ostreidae > Magallana > Magallana gigas. The sequence goes on from NC_088855.1 coordinate 22,198,782, forward strand.
AATTACACTTTAACATCCAATTTCAATAACTTTCAGTGCGTTTCTTGGTGCGGTGCAGTTTGTCACCACTAATAATAGTTTATATTACCCACAAAATTTTTGAATAATATGTTGTTCAAATCCTGAAATGACTTTGATATGATCTGCAATAAAACCAAGAATTACCTGAGCTGTTTCACATGGTTTCTCTCCATGTTTTCCTGAACCAGTTCCACAAGCTGCTGCCTTTCCTGAGAGGTCAGCTGAATTCTCTTGGATCCTGAACACAGAAAATCCTGACTCTGGGCCGTGCAGGGGTTATGACCTTTGACCTGACAGGAGTTCTGACATTGTCCTTTTACCCTTTCTTGTAAGTCACTATTGCACTGCTTGGCAGGCAACTGTACATGAGTGGCTGTCAGGTTATTGTTGAGTTTCGCAAACTCTTTTGATTTAGGAACGTCCTTCACCTTATCACTGTCCTTGACCTTCACCTTATCACTGTCCTTGACCTTCTCCTTTTTGCCCTTGGAGGGAGACTTGTTTTCGGGCAGTTGCGTGTTGTCTTGTCCCACTGTAAGCCTCAGTTTGAGGGTCTTGGTCCCATTGGAAGGGATCTTAATTGACGATCCTACAGCATCGTGCAGAGCTTTCAGCAAACTTGATAGGTCCTAAAAACACAGAAAGAAAAGAGCAAAATGAAAGTGACTTCTGTGAAGCAAGAGAAATGCATTTATTATCATACACTGGACAGATCTTGACACCAACACCTGAAAGTGTATGCATTTTTCATTCTTTATATTTCTTTCAGACATTGGACTTTTCACTCATCTGCTGTCAATTAGCTGTCTTTATACTGTTCTGTAGCAGGTGAATTTTTCAGTGATCTACCGCTTGCAATGAGAAAGAAAAGGGGGGCACACAAACAACTGTTTTTTTCATTCCCGGCTATCGCATTCTCTCTATTCTCCCTCTTCAGCATGATGCACTGTTATGACAGATGGATATTTGCCCAGAACATGCACTGAGGCATACAAAGTACCCTTTTGATACATTCCTGAGACAAGGGTTAGCTTTATTAAAGTGATATGATACAAATCCCACCAGCGCTTATGTTAAAGAGTATCTTTTTTAATGCTGATAACTGGGAAACCCATTCAATGAGTTGGAATGCAGGGCTCCCATACACTTACTACTTCAAACACATATATTTGGTTTTTACTTTTTTTTTTATCCCTTGGCTTATCACAAAAACCTTGTCCAATATCTTGCACTATGTGTAATTAAAATGGTCTGCCATGGTTTCTAAATTATTTGACTGTGTACTTTTATAAATTAGTTTTAATTTTTTATGCGTAAAAAACCTAAAGAATAAAAAAGAAACTTGATAACAGAAAAAGAGGGAAAAAAGAACAATCAAATTCTTTAAACATGTACTCATTGTAGCTCTGGCCTTTGATCACTTAAATCCTCACACATTCATTTGAAAAATAAACCCGTCACTCTATCTCTGAAGCAGCTGTTCCCGTTTCCCCCCTTACTATACAAGCTGCTATTAAACAGATAATACGTCTCCACCTGTTGACTAAATATACGTATATTTTGTTTTTTATCTTGACAAGCAGAGGGTTTTTGTGCATACAAAAAAAGATCAGAGCAAAAAAATCAACAATTAATCTTTTTTTTTTTTCTTTTTTTTTTTTTGGGGGGGGGGGGGGGGGGAGTGTTGTCTAAAGAATATGGTCATAAATTCTATGCAGTTAGTAATTTTGTTACTTATGATACTAGATTAAATTCCTTGTCCATTTGACCTATATTATCACATGAATGGGATAGTCCTGCCCTGCAAAGGTATGACTTACTCTATCACCTTGCATCACTTTAACCCTTTCTAGCATTACACCAAATATTTGAATCATAAAACAAAGTGTGAAGGTTCGTGTTTCCATTCGTGTAGTAAATAACGTACCACACATAACAATTAAAGCATTACACAGAATTTAGCCCTTCAACATTTGAATTTTAAAACAGGGTATGAAGGTTTGTATTTCCATTCGTGGAGTCATTATTTTATCATTTGGAACGTCCACTCAAGAACAGCTTTTATTGCATCACATACATCCTGTTGAGTAAGAACTCTCAGGATATACTAACTAAAGATGATTGTTTAAAAAGACAAGTGACCAGTGTACTCTCTGGGTACTGAATGTCACTGCATGGTTTAGAATTTATAGTGTCACAGATTTGACCTTGTTTGAGTTTACCTCTCTGGTAATTTTTCCATGCCCATCAAAATCGTAGAGAGTAAACGACCATTCCTGCTTGTTCTTCTCAAGTCCTTCAAAATGCACACCACACTCAAATTCCTGGAAAAGAAATGATCCTCATTTTTATCAAAATAGTTAAAAAAAAAAAAAATCCAAATCTAACCTTCAAATCCACTATCACCCCCTATCACACAATCTATTTTGCAACCCCCTCCCTAAAATAATACTCCCCCCTGCCCAACTTTCAATTAATAAACGCACCAATTGAAATGCATTATCTGCAGGTACTTTAATAGAACTGGAATAAGTGTTCACCATTGCCATTGATTTTCAAGTTAGCATGCACACAATCTTCTGCACCAGATGCTGATAATTTGAAGAGTGTTGTGCATGTTATGGTGTTATTGTGTACACTGACTCTGCAGACCGAACTAGCTAGTAGAAGCAAAATCAGCCAGTAGCAGCCAAATTGAGCAACTGTTGTCTTCTGCAAGCAATTGCAGGAGTCACTTGCATACGGAGATAATCAATTTATGGCAGGTTATTGGGGAATGACAGATATCTATGGCTGCTGGTCATGTAAGTCCTTAATGACTTCCTTGGGGAATTTCATTCAGTTTTAACCCCTTTATCCCCCCACCCCAAATCAAATAAGCAAAAAACTCTGATGCTGTAACTAACCTTTATACACTTAAGAGATTGGTCTTGATAGAGCCATAATGCGCACTGGGTTGAGATTACAAATAAAATGATTTCAAAAAACATTTTCAAAAGCTGCTCTTGTTAAATATTTATGCATCTTAATCCACATTCACTTTAGTTGATAGTGGATAATGGACACTTAAAAGTTGGGGGGGCTAAAAAAATGATCGAGCCTGCCCTTATAAACTGCTTTATAATCAGTGGAGTTGAACTGCAATTACCAGCATATAAGTGGTCCTATTTGTTCTCTAACAAAACCGACATGGTCCTCCCGAAATGAATGAAATATTAATTCCGAGCTCGGGCATCAGGACTGTGCGAGTCTCCGTTTAATGGCTCTCTATGTTAATTTCTTGTCAGCTGTTGAAGCTACAAACTCATGTGGAACAGTTCTAAAGGAAGAATTATGATTCAGATGATAATCGGCCACCTTAACTTAAATGGGATGTTGGAAAAGCGGGGAGAAAACAAAGTATCGTTTGTCTGATATTTCCTTCAGTGTTTGAGCAACATCAATTGTGGGTGGACATCAAAAGATTTTTTCGGTGACAATATGCAGGTTTTCAACCCCCAATTTCTATTCCATTATTCTCATAATCAACAATAATTTTCAATCAATAAAGTAATTTGTATCAATACCTTTAACATTTCAATTCCCGGGGAAATCACAGACACAATAGGAAAGTGGGAGTGATTGAACATCCTGATTTGAAATATCATCTACAAATCTAAGATGATCTCATTCCATCAGCATCACCCCCTTCCTTCTACTCAAGAAGATGTTTGTTTTAAACAAGTTACATTATGGGACACAGATGCATTTTAATTTGCTTAACTTATCCTTATACAAATACAGTAGTTTATTATACTTGGACACTGCAAACAGTGGGGAGTGTGACATTAAAGAAAGAGAAAAAGCTGAATGGTGGGGGGATTTAACACTGAATGCAAATACTATATATAGTGACTGGGGACCACCTGTACAAAAGGTCCCAGTGTGTTGTTAGCTGTGCCTCACATATGGCCGGCTTGACCGGCTCAGGTAGAAGGGGACGGTCCCCTCTCTCCAAGCACTGGGACAGATTGTAAACAATTATTTCTCACAAGTCATCAATATTAGAGACTCAATAGTGACATCAAAGCCTCCGCGATTCACTTCCACTAATGACCAAACCGTGTACACACACCGGTCGTGGTGACACTAACGGCGGGGGAATGACGGCAGTTTTATTCCCATTACTTTAGCTGCGCCTTTATTACTTATTTATGTACGTTTCAAAGGAACTCGATACTTATTCGTTATTTTGGAGGCTGTTTTGGCTTGAAAATTTAGCACATAAATGCCATATAGGGGCACTCGGTGGTGTTTCAAGTTTCCTTAGAAGTCAGTTTATGATTGGCTTTGAGGAACTGACCCAATGTGTGGCTTGCTCTGTACACAATGGTACAGAAAAGACATTAAAGGGGGACATCTGTCATTTCATATGTAGCCATTTAGCTCTACAGCTTTGCCAGTTTTATTTGAAATTCCCAAAAACACCCCCCCCCCCCCCCCCCATTTTTAAAAATGTTTATAACCTTTCATTCAAAAAGTGGGTAGTAATAAATCTCAAATGCATGTTTTGCATTTGCACTTTTATTAACCCTTCCAAGTGTCAAAAAAAGAAAAAATTTGTTATTAAAAAATATCTGAATATAACGTAATCAATTTAGAATATTTTTCTTCTCCGATAACTGATATCATGTTTTTAATAATATGAACTCATAACGCCTTCCAGTAACATCAAAGGCCTCATTAAATTACAAAGCCACCAATGATATATGTAATACCTATATCATTTCTTGCACACTTTGGCACCGACTTCGCACACAATGAAAGGGTATATATCTTGACGACCATGGCTCATTTAATTTCAAACTATGCTCAGAGGTGAATTACATTAGCCGAAAAGAGAAAAAAATAATTCTCTGTACTTTTAACGAATCAGAATGGAACTTTGCAATAGTAATTTACAAATGAATGCTTGGAAGCAGGATACAATTCCGCAGCTCACCTAATTTCTATTCAAAAGACAAAATGTTCTCTCTTTGATCGTTATCAGGCTTTTCTTTAAATTCTAATCATCATTATCAACATTATCACTGTCAAATATTCATGACTTTTTAAAAATAGCTTTCAGATGCTCAGACGCAATCTGTGTTTCTTTTTCTGCATACATAACACCCACTTAATATTTTGTTATTATATAAACAGACTTAACTAGAGTAAAATCTATATATATTCACATACAGAAGGAATTATTAATTTTAAGAAGCCTGGGTGGTCAAAAATTTAACCATCAGATCTACCTTAACTTTTTAAACATGATATTTTTTTTTAGCTATAAACTGTAACTGTTTTAAAGTAAAGAAAAATTCCAAGTATTTTAGCTTTAAAATTGGATTATTTTTTCATATCTTTATTCATTGCTCTTCTTCTCAAGGAGATTAATATAGACTAAAAAATGGCCATGACCACCCAGTCGTCTTAATGAAATTTGACTGCTGTGACTTACCTCAATATTAAGCTGTGGTTTATCCAGGCCCTGCTCCAACTCCAGAACCTTGGGATTCTCTGTATCCATCTTCTGTGGAGGAAGTTCCACTGAATAGAAATATTGCCGATGATTAATACTCACTTCATGTGCCATGGCAGATACATTTATCACCCCCACAGAACAAGCCCCTTCACCCCACATCAAGTCTGATTGCCCGATAAAAAGGATTTCAAATGATCTTTTTTTTGGCAGAAAAGCTAAATTTCCTTTTTTTAAATTCCAGGTATAGGACCAGCAGTTTCTTGCTCCCAAATAAAAATTTATCCACAATCTAAAAACATTTCAGAGTTCCCTTCCTTCACATCATTATATCCAAATTTTAGGGGAAATGTTTTGAACTGAAAATTTCAAGTGTTTTTAAAAACATTGACTGCAGTTGCTGTCATGAGCAATGAGTATCATACCTCGCAGTGGAATGTTCCCTCCTTTATTCTCCAGGCTGACTGACAGTTCCTGCAAATTAGAGAGAGAAATCTCAGTGACTCATATGGTTCACAACAATGTTCTACAGCACAGCAATCTGATCGGACCCAATCTATAACCAAATTTCAAGAATATTCTGTCTGCCTGGAAACCGATTCCAAACTATATCATGTAAAATTCTCTTGTTTTTATTTTTACTTTGCCAATCCTTCAGCATTCCGAGAACTTGATTAATACAACCACCGTATCCTACCAAAATGGCAGCTGTTTGTTCTCAGAAGAAAAGCCAGAAGAATCTGCAGTTTGCCAATAATATTATCATCAAAAACTGTCATCTGATCAAACTTGCTCCTCTCATTTTCACTTCCTCTGAACTTACAAAAGAGGTGCTTGGCAGAATGCTCTCTCAGACAGTTAAGAGACAGAGAGAGATTACCACCAAGCCCCTATGTGAGTTTGGAATCAAAGCAGAAAATAAATCAGCTACCACAGAGGCAAGTGTTTCATCAATTTTTCCCTTACTCCCAAAACTTTGTGGAATCCCAGAATCTTCTTCCCAATAGCAGCTCCCCTGGAGAATAATCGTTTGGAACGTGCCCTCATTCCTCGACCTTTTCTGATGAAGACTACAGCGGACAGCCAAGTTGTTTAGGTGCTGTGTTTACCAATTGATAGAGACACCTTTGTGTACCTGTGCAGGTAATCTACCTGGCTGCCCTGATCAAAGGCTCGCTGGAGTGAAGATGTTATGTAAGCTGGACATCTGGGCTGACACAATCTGATTGGAGTATTATTACCTTTTGTTCAATTTACCAACACCTTGCCTTTGATGCTTGCACAAGGATGTTAACACCTAACAGCTTTAGATGTTTAACAAGCAAAGATAACGTTAACCTCAAAAGCAAGCACACACACACTCTTACAATCTACAATAATTTAAGACCACATGTTCTGGGAGGTATTTTTACTCTATTTGAAAATGAATTCCGCTCATTAATCTGTTTCAGGTTTTTTTTTCTTCAAGCATTACATTCCTCATCAATTAGATACTAAATTGGTGCTTTTGTGATTATAATTAATTGACATACCTGAATGAACACAACAAAGTATATCTTTGATTATAACTCTTTAATCTATTTACATCAAAGGTATTAATTAATTAAACCCCCCACAACAAATAAAGATGGCAACAATTAAGCCTCCTTATAAACAAAAACAACAAAGTGAACTCTTTCTTACCTTTAAAGAATTTAAGAATACCATTCCTCATAAAGCATAGAATAGCACACAGTCTGGAGCCTGCAGAATTTGACTAACACTACCTCAGCCCCTAGCTAACAGTCCTTTGATAGTAGAAGAGTTAAAGAATTAGTCTACCAATCACGGCCTGAGCACAGGAATCAATAACTATCTCTCCTCCCTGTGTCTCGAGATCAAAGGCAGTTATGCACCAAGGGGAAGGTCTCAAAAGGTGCCCATAGTAGTTCCTTGGATAGAAGGCTGGCCGCCAGATGAAAGGTGGAAGTCATTAATTAGCCGCATACATCACTAAATATCTTTAAGTCTACTTTGGGTCAAACATCAATTAAGGAAAAAGCATTTCGTAGTACAGCTAGTGTACATTATTTATTTGCTTTATTTTTTTGTGATTTTTACTCTTTTTTTTTTTGGCAATTTACACAGAACTTTATGTTTGTAAGAAAAATATCCAGCATATTATTTAGTCCAATTTTAAAACCACTGGTAAACAAACTAGTGTAGAATTTTTACGGCCAGGTGAACAGATGTTCTGATCCTTTTAACTGGAATGTGGAGGTGTAAAGTAATTACAAATTCACAGTGAGTGCCCCCATAACTGACCACTTGGGCAGACAGAACAAAAGAAAAAAAATAATGCAGCTAATTCACAGTCGAAAATACTAATAATAACGACCCTCTTCATGCACTTGCAATTATAATGACAGTTGGTACTTTTTTCACACCTGTTGTCAGGTCTGGTGAGTTATGGCCCTCAACCTACTGTCTTTACAACCCCCTGTCTATAAAAGCCAGTCAATTAAAGTGTCAACATGCATGTACAATGTCCATAAAACATGTAAGACGGTGAGCAATTTATGGACCCCTATCTCTCTTTTCACTTCACTCACAGTTTACATAATCCTTGTGCCTTTTTCCCATGTTTGTTTTCATTGTAACAACATGATCAACATGGCCCCCAAGGACACCTTTGAAAATTGTTATGACATGACAGAGCGAGTTCACATGCTTTGATTATGAATAACATGCCTGCCAAAATTTTTTCGGGCACATTCTACTTATTAATTTTCTCCATGGCTGTAAAAAAATGATGTGTGGCATTTTAACTGTCAGCGAGTGAAAATGACATTGACAAGCATTAATGTTGTTCTCTAGATCAAGGATTTTATTTCTGTACAGCTCAAAGGGAATCATGACAAATCATAATGCACATTACAGCATAAATTTTATGAGTGATAAAATTTTTTGTCTCTATTTATAATTTAAGTATTAATCACCCCCCCCCCCTTCCATGTATTTTCATTAGCTGCAGTTTCCTGGTACCCCTTCATTATCATGCATTAAAATTGTTTCCTTCTCTGTGGTATAACCGTAAAATTAAACCCTTGTGAATTCGCCTCTCCAGCATGTATTTTGAAATAAAGAAAAATTTACATTTTCAACCTTTTCTAGAACAAAACACCAAGTGCTTGGTTTATGTCTTTATTTGCATTTCTATGGACCAAGCCATCTTCAGGGAAATTTGATGTATGACAATTCCAAACTGAGCAGATAAAAACTTCCCCTTGTCATCTCCAGAAAACCCCATTTGTCACCATTCACAATTCATTCTTCCACTAATCTGCACTGATCATCATTTAATTGTGCCATTACTGCTATGAAGATCCCAGCCCCTGGGTCCCTGGACTCATTTGTTGAGTGCTGGCCTGTCTACTCATCAAAATCAAATCATACATCATGACCAGGAGATGAAGGTATCAGCAATAATCAGAGAAACCAGCCCCATTGACTCATTCTTGCATGGACCAGTAGCTCTTACTCACAAAGACGATCCAAACCATTGACCCTGTGTTCGTGTCACTTACTCGCAACCTTCCAGACAATTATCTGGTACCCCATAATTTTTCAACTATCATCCCCTTATATCTATGAGCTCCTGTAGATAGCCCTTGCCCTCTAAAATATACAGTCATACATAAAGACTTATACATCCCCTTATAGTGTTGAAAAATCTCCTTTTCCGGTTGACATTTAATGTTTTCCCCACAGGCACGAAATCACTCTAATCATATTTTCCTGTAAGTGCCCCCTATACTCTGATCAAACAGATTGGTATATGCATTATTGATGAGCCCCACGACTCTTATTTGAAGGTCTGCCATATTGTCGGGATCAAAGGGGGCCTTGTCATCACCTAGCTCCAACGGTGTTTGCCCAATAAAAGGCAATTCACTTCAATCTTTGATGAAGATCTTGGAACATTTCAATCATAATTTCCAAGAGCACCATTCTTCTAGCTCTTATACCTATATATCATCAGCAGCATACAGCAACAATGGGTTCCAAAGAATTACAACACAAAATTCATTATCTCCACTTTCTCTCAAAGTCTGCCAAAAAATTTTCAAAGGGATTGCGGAACATTCTTACATAATCATAACAATAGGAGGATGTTTGGGGGTAAACATTTTCTTTTTGCCAACTTTAAACATTAAGAACAAAACACAGCGGCTTAATTGTGACAAAGGAAATAATTGAGAATTTATGATTCAAATATGATTCACATAACAATTCTGTAAACTAATATCGGTCCATATGCACCAGTAATATCACATTTGATATCTTACAAACTCACAATTGCATTGTTATGAAAGGTGGCCTATCTCTGGTTGGTATTAAAAGAACCAATATTCCATTAAAATCACAAATCTTTCTTGGCAAGAAAAAAATTAAGACTTGTGTAATTGAATTTCTTATTTAATTCCACATCATATATGATTAGAGTTTTAAGAATTCATCATTAAACTCCTCTTAATTTGGAAGTAGACACATACAACGAAGCAGCCACAACCTCCTTATATTAAGCCTCATTATAATGAAATAATTATAACTGTGATATTCGCAATTAAAAACATTGAAGAACTCTTTTTGCTTTTAAAGGTATGCAGTAGATGTTATGTCTGTAAATACGGCCTTGACCTACGGTGTTTGATAACAGTACTGTGTTGTACCGAAGGATTCAGTGCATTAAATTCCTGAGAAACCCTGCATCAGTCTCTATTAATAGATACAAATATCAAAAAGTTCCAATTTGAAAACACAATATACTGTAAAAGTTTAAATCCGCGTAAAATATCCCAGTGCGTACGGTAAAAAAAATTAGAAGTTGCGTGTGGTAATTCAAGCATCCGCGTATTTAATACCTACACATATTGTTTGACTCCAGAAAATGCATACTTTACCACCAGTGAAAACAACCACTTTTAAAGTATACTACATGTACATGTACTGATCTCAGGATGTCATCTCAATCATAAAAAGAGAGCTGTCAGTCTTCAAACTGCTTTTACTTAATTTGAAAGTCAATCAATTTATATCAAACATAATAATTATACATGTATAATGTATACAGACACATATACATGAATATACACCAGCGCGCAGGCAGTACTGTAAGAAATTTGACTCGGTGAGACTAGATCTAGTAAGAGTTAATTCATATAATATATATATCTGTTGATGATCCATCTTCTCTTTCCCCCTTCCTCTGTGTTTAATGGCAGATCTTATCTCGGGAAATATTTTAATGTAAAGCACTTCCTCGACACAAAAAAAAGTTGATACACATCAATCGAAAATCAAGATGCACACCAGAGTTCTGTCTTTTGATGTGAGCCGGATTTACATTTCAAGCCCAAGTACAACTTGATGCATTACATTTACATTATTGCAATATTCATATCAATAAAAGAAAAAAAAAATCACTTTACATTCTGATTCAAAAGGAAATCAAGCTATATCAGATAGTTTTAGGTTATCAAACCTTTGAATAACATCACTAAATCCTTGGCACCGTTTATTTTTTTAAACTCGTTTCATCTTAAAAAAAAAAACCAACCACGTGATTCCATAATCAATTAATCTAAAGGAGGATTTTATCATTTCAAATGAAAGAAAAAAAATTTTGTTTAAAAAATTGATCGACATCACAAGTTTATAGTTCCCAAGTGAGCGAAAACAAACTAAGCCACACAAATGTAAAGAGAGCTGGTCTGATTTCTATTCTATGCAACCAATTAGTTTATTTGAATGTAAGTACCGTAATCAGGGTATACTGACATCAAAAACTGAAATACATCGTTAACTTTTATAACGTTACGAAAGCAAGAAAAATCAAAATAATACCCTCCATTTAGTGTCTGCAATTACAATGTATATAAACAAATGATATGCACGATATTATGCATTTGAAAGTTATTACATTATGTCTAATGAAAAATATGTTATGTAATAATCTAATGAGAGGTTTCTGAGTTCACAGATTTTCTTTTTCTGAATATCAAAACATAAAATGGTTATTTTCATGTCAGCAGTAAATGATTAATATTTTTTGTTATGGAGTTTTTCGTATAATTATCACTCAACAATAGCACTGAAGAGATTACATGCGACATGAAGTCACGTTTTTGGTTAAAAATTATTTTTCCAATTTAAATGTTTACGATGATTTAGTAAGGCATTTTTAATAGACAACAAAATTTGAGTGTCATTCGTTGAGTTATAAGCGAGACAGAGCTTACAATTCTTTGCTATGTAAACAAAGCCTTTGTTTACATTTTGAAAGTTGAAGTAAAAATTCCAGTTTTAGACCTAAAATGAATGTTTTAAACATTTGGAACTGTTAATCTATGTTTAAAATGAATAAGAAGATAGACAAATCAGCTTGAAAAAGACCTTTACTGGTATATTGAACATATGTAAACAAAACAGGGCATGAGTCTTGTTTACATGGCAAACTATTGTGAGCCCTCTATCTTGCTTGAAACTCTATGACTGACTCTCATATTTTATTTGATTCCTATTAAAGGTATTGTAAACATTAAAACAGAAAACAGAATTTGACCAAAATCGTGACCATGCCCCTTTAAGGAAAAAATTTAAGCAGATTCGTTAATCTGTTCATTTAATCTTAAGGGTGGTATGGGACACCTGTTGATATCAACGTGGATAATCAAAATATTTTCACCCGTTAAGAATTTTCAAATTTTACAATATATGACCAAAAAAAATGTTGTTTGAAATTTGTAAGGAAAGGTAAAACTTGTTAGAGCACTGATTTGTAGTTAACACTTTAACCCATTGTGCTGCGCTGCTAGGAAACAATTTTTGCTCTAAAAACATCAATGAAATTATATGCTTGATTTTATGTTTTTTACAATAGAAAGCATGTCACATCATGGAGGTATCCCATACCACCTTAATGAGTTTTACGACCACTGAAGTAATTTTACACAGTAAACAACAAAAATAACGCTGTAAAACAACTGTAGTCCCCAAGGTCAAGAATTAAAAATGAAAACATTAAATTACGAACTGATATATATACTGTTCCCATTTGAAAAGCATTTGATTTTAGAACTTTTGCATTTTCTCAAAAGCTTGACAATTTCAATATTTAATGCAAGTACAGAAAGACTTATAGATTTGTTATTCTGCTTTAAGGATTAAACAACTTCTGACATAAAAGCGCTGCTTTGTTTGATTTAACATAACATCCAATGAAAGAGCAAAGAATCAGAGAGGCTGCATGCACATCCAAGAGCCTTGGTAAAAAAGAACACACTGCAAAAACTAACAGCACTCTAAAAGAAATGAACCACCAAAGCATATCGTAAATAATTAATTAACTGTGTAGGTATTTTAAGTCCGTCGCAGTTCAAACAAACAAAAATGCTTCATGGTTTTCTGAAACGCCAATGCTCAAAATTAATTTAATGCCGCTAAAATGACTTGTCTTTGAAAACAAAATAAAAATTGTCCTCATTATCTTCAGCAGTCATTCTGTTTTTTAACATTTCTATTTTTTAAACTTCATCGTTAGAAATGTATTATTAGATAGGAATTAGCAATTTCTTTCATGCTGATAATAAAACTCTTTCATGCAGTAACTCCCACAAATTAATCTTCTGTATCTTTTGAAATGATGATGCCGCATTTCAGAAGACTAAAAATCTTACCATTAATACTCTTTACATCTCTATACATGAGTTGACTCTCAAAAGAGTTTGGATGCAGTAATTTTCACTGCACCACTGCTTGCAAAATTCAATATTTAACAAAATTGGATCCAATTAAAGAAAAGCCTCTACCTCTGAGTTTTGTACTTAATCAATCTGTATGGATGGATAAAAAAAATCTCCCAATTTTTCTTTTGTAGAATAGCTGTACATGTTTAGCTCTTTGGGGAAATTCAGGTTGACATATGCCTTCACATCAACCATTTCGGAATATGTCTATGCCATGTCCACCTAAGTTATATGTACAGAATGGCAGCTGAAGAGATCAATCTTAATTCTTGATTTCACTCATAATTTCAATTAAAAGAACCTACTCAGGTGAAGAGGTTTTCTTACAACTTGAACACTTTAATGAATTGTGGAATGAAGTTCAGGATAGACTAGACAAAATCTTATACATTTTGTTTATTTATACTGCCTTTAAGATAGACTACAGTAATTCTATTTTTCCTTCCAAAAATGGGTAAAAATATCATTCAAAATAGTGAGAACAATCAGTTCAATTATATTGGCCTGAGAATTACCTTCAGTATATTGGGAAGGAAATTTATGGACATGTTTTGAATTACAAACAAGCTTTTTCATTACAACTTGTATCATTCCAGTCTAAGTGATTGCAAAGTTTTCTGCACCTGTGAGGATAAATTTAATGCAGGTGTTGAAAACAGAAAAAGGTAAACAGGTGTTTTTAAACAGAACAACAAACTTCTTCAGCTGAAATAGCATCATATAAATGGTAAAAGGGAGCCTGTTTGACCATTTCATATTTCTTCTGCAATGCTAAGACCCTACCACATAGAAAAGCTGCCAAATTCAGTTACCGTATCTTGATCAAGACTGTCCAAAGGATAACATTATATGTAAGGAAAAACTAAGTCTAAACCTACAAAGACTTTCTGAAAAACTTATTATCTATCAAATAACTGTATTTATAGTAACTATTTGTAGTAGGCCAGTCAATACAGTATTTCTTTTGTAACTTTTTTTTTTTTTTGGAAAAAAGAGGAAATTTGATATCATCGTCAAAACTCCAACCCCATCTCCCTTTTCACATCTACCTTTTTAATTCTTAAAATTTTGCCGATAAAGTTCTATAAAGTTTTATTTCAGGTCATAATAAATGATACTATTTCTGTAATTTTTCAATAAAATGTCACATATTCTGACAAAATAAAAAGAAGAGGATTTGACAGACTATTCTGATCAACCAAAAAAAAAAAAATGGCAAAGAAGTTGATGAAAACTTGTGCTAAACTCACAAAACACGGTTTTAAAGCATAAAACTACTGACAGCTTCTATGGCCTGCAGATGCCTTGCAAAGATTCTTTGAATTCTGAAATTCTGAGAGTTCGCAGCCAGTGCGCTAATCCCCAGCCGAAGATCAAAGGGAGCCCTCTCTGTACAGTCTGCCTTGCTTCAAATATTATTTATTTCATAAAAAACAATTATCAGATATATACCTCCGTATCTCTGTATTAAAAAAAAAAAACCCTTGGCCAACAGCAGACTATATCTTCAGTAGATGGCAACATTGAGCTATGCCGATTTTTCGCTACGAGACCTGACAATAAACAACTGATCAAAGAAACTGCTTCAAACACTGGCTGGTCATCAAATCATTTCTGCCCCCATTTAAAAAGATCAATATCGCTAAAAAACAGCATATGGAATAACTCACATTGCTAGATATAGATAAAAATTCTGACATCTTTGGGTATAAATGAATGTGTTATTGACAATAGCAGGTTTATCTTAATGACTGTATTTCATGTTTACAGCGCTTTCTCTTCCTCCAATCCCAAGTGCCATTCAACCATTTCTCTATCCTCTTGTTCTCGCTAGTCCAAGTATCAATATTTGCCTAATTGCTTATTTGCTCCATTAAATAATTCATAATAGAAAGTTTGTGTCATGAAAAATGATTCATAGCTAACTTTTTGATCCATTAGGTGATGCATGTATATATAACTGTTTACAGTTTCTCAAAACATCAGGTTAATGCATATTTTGTACATACAAAAAGTGCACTTGTATGCACCTTCCAAAGTACTATCACAAATTAAAAATAAGTAAACATGTTAACGTCAAATTCCTGGTTGCTTTTATTCTTATTTTAACTATTTGAAAACTCAATTAAAGTTTTAACTAAAAAGCAAAAAAAAAACTTTTTGAAGACCTTTTATTATCAAACATTAATCAATTCAGTTGAAGTTTAAACTTATATAGCAAGGAAAACCTTTTCTAGCCTTTGTATCAAATTTAGAATCAAGGCAGAAAACTATCCCTCCCCCCAATCTTCATACTCATTTTCCATACTTTACTTTTAACCTTTGAAGCTCTCCTAATAATTATACAATTTTGTCAAAATGGTTGATAGTTTGATGGTTATCAATGCATGCAATTCAAGCTGACTGTAATAAAAAAATGAGAAAATATACATTTTCATTTTTTATCATTGATTTTCATGTGTCACAATAAATTATGAGTAAGTGAACATACATAGTATACAAAAAGAATGGTATTCAAAAAGACATTTTGGCAATTCAATGCCAAATGTTAAATTTGTGTAATGATACAAAACCAAGCAACCATTTATCATCTCAATAGAAGCGAAGTTTTGATCTTTATCTGAAATGCAAGAGTTGTCATACGTACAACCCAACAAAACACTCATTTAATGGACCACATATTAAGTTTTTTTTTTATCAGACACCATGAAAAAGCCTCTTAATCAGTTGCCAAAGAAATTTTTCTTCTTCTTCTCATACCGCCAAAAAAAAATAACCTTGCACTTTATTTATACAAACCTGAATATTTGGATCATCTCTCAATTAAAAATCTGAAAATATTTGGCCAAGTATTTCCTTAACATTTACTTCAACGCAATAGACATTTCTTCTAATGAATACCGTAATCTGAAAAACTCAGACTTATAAAAAAAAAATATGTGATTAATCAGTCATCTAAGAATATAAGCAAGGCCGGGTCTTTAATGCCAACAGGAAATGTAGTTTTTCATCATTAGAAGAAATATAAATCCCTATTTCTGCAAGTAGTAATGGGACTGCTCGGTTTACTCAGACCGCTACACCGATCTCTCCTTTAGCCCAATCCCGCAGGATCTCGCCCTGACACTGGATTAAGTCCTGACCCATTACTGGTCAGATAAATAAAGATCGGTCTCCTTTGATCAGTCATCTGTGATTGATTTCGCCATTTTGATTTCTGCCAGTCGACCTTTTATAACTCTTGATAGTCAGCCTCAACCATAGAGGTTGCAGCCATGGGCTGACTTTATCGCAGGACAATAGCGTAATGAATTTCTGATGGATTAGATAATTGTCCCCAATATTCCTCAATTAATATTCCATAAAGCCTGTTTTTACTTTGAACACTCTGATTACAAAGAGATTTAACTATTACATGGTAATAACACGGCCTGTCCTATCATAATATTCCCAGATAAGGTTTCCATTGATCTCGGCCAGAAAAATAGAGAGGTCCCTGGCAAGGCTTTAAAGGACAAATTAAAGATTAATATCTACCGTCTTTTCTTTGAACTGCCCCATACATGTCTATATAAACAAAGCTTTTTAAAAGGTTAAAAAACGGTCACTTGCATGAACTCATTTAGAACCCTGCTTTTTTTTAAGCACCCCCTTTATTAATAAAAAAAAAATGTACCCTTAAAAATATGCTGCAAATGAATGATAATTCTTTTTTTTTTTTTTGGCATTCTGATTCAGCCTGTTTGAAATTTACAAATGAAATAAAAGTACAAAATGGAACTTCACAAGATGTACACCAAAAAAACCTCTCCTTTACAGGCTTTAGATCTCCTTGCAGCACCAACACCCTCCCTCATAAATTATCAATTGGACAAGGCCCATCACTCTGCAGATAAAGGGACATAGTTTCTCACAAGTTCCCTCTGTGAGGTCTTGGCTCATCAGAAGACAGGCAATGTATGTACCATTTATATGTCCACACCCCCAGAACTGTTTACAGCAGAAGTCAAAAAGGTCAGAAATGCAGAAAATGAAGCTGCTTTCATGCAGCAAGCAGCACACAGATCTGAAAGAAGTTTCAGATATATTAGTCATTCCTTGTTTATGTTGGTGTGTATTACCATACTACATCAACTTCTTTTCTTCCTGATCCTTTACAAACTCAAACAAAATCACAGTCTATCACAAATTAAATTCCCATGAAAAAAAGTTTTTTGAAACTATGTGTCATTTGTCTATACTACCCATTCTATAAAATTGTGGGAAGAAACAATAAGACAGACAGGTCACAAATCTATCAAAACTTTTTGTGCAACAATCAATTAATTATTAAATCTAGATAAAACCCCCCTGCTTTAGATCCAACTTACATATATATGTATGCATGTATACTAATATATACATACAAACCTTTGATCTCAGAATTCAAGTTTATTTTTCATGACAAAATGAAGACTTCAATGAGCACTAGAATGAATACATCCTGTCTGATGTAATACTAATGCATGGACATTTATTTCAATTTATTGTTTGGTGACGCATATTCAGGATGCCATGTTCCGTGTTCCAGTTGCTATGTTCCAGTTGCTCTATCAACATAATTTAATCCTAATCTTAGCAAGTTATATTTTATTAACGTAATGATGCCTGCAAGACGATATTAGGATTCCCCTGTGGCTCACTTAGCACAAGCTGTATTACAAGCTTTAGTGTGATCCCCCTCCCATAAATATCCAGCCCTTGGATCATCTGATCTACCAGAATAACAATTGTTACATTTGTACAAATAACAACCGATTTGTCATAAACTGAATACATAATGCGAATATTTTTTTGCTTCTGCCTTCATTATGCATGAAGAATACTCTCAAGTGTGTGCAAGCCATAAAATCATATCGCTGTAACTATCACCTGGTAATATCAAAGCGAGAAGGAAAAATGGAGTCATTTGATGTTTCATTAGAGCAATTCTTTTATTCCCTTCTCTCTCTATTCTCTCTTCCATGCTCTGGAATTCATATGAGAATTTGCAGTCAACTGTAAGCAACAGCCTTCCTCTCATCAATTTGATTAATATTGATACAAGTCTTTCTTCCCAACCAATGAGTTGTTCACTGGAAGAAATCGTCCCTTTTAATCCACTCTTTGAAAATATCGAAATAAACTTTTCAGATTGGAAATTGCCTTGCTTACAGAACTGACAATAACTCGTGCCTTTTGATCTACTCTGTGTTTTTTCTTACCCCTCCCTTTTTATTCTTGTAATAAAGATGCCCAGACTATGAAATTTCCCTCATCTATGCCTCTGTAATTCAGCAGTGGGGATTTTTTCTTCTGGAAAGGATTAATATCTGGGCAGCTGTGTGTCCCCGAGAACTAAAGATGACTCTTGTGATTGTCACAGCAATTAAGGACTGAGCAGGCAAGAATTACCTCACCCCCAGATCTCGAAAACAAATGAGAAACCCCACTAATCGGAGCTTTCCAACGTATGTAATTACAGACTTGGGTAAAACAAGACCCTACATCATGGCTGTCAACTGAAATGCACATTTTAAAGCATTACTGCATTACTGTCATTCTGTTTGTTCAAGATTTATGTTTTGCAGACATGTTCCTGATCATCAATATTAGGTAATTCCTCCATTTTTTCCCCCTGATGAATAAGATTGAGATGAGCCACTAATGGTATAATATTTGGGAAGCAGAGTGTAATCCATCCTGAAATAAATCTTTGCAGCTTCTGTCAGACGGAGCTCTAATTGGGCAATATTTCTCTCTGCTGTCTTGTCCAAGTTTTCTCTTCTCCAAAGCCAAGGCTGACTTTTTGTCAATAACTGGCCACTGATCTAATTGGGTTTATTTATGAGTTTAGATTCTAGATCTTCTAAAAGAGAAACCCAATAATAGCCGGAGATCTCTCTCTCTCTCTCTCTCTCTCTCTCTCTCTCTCTCTCTCTCATATTTTCCATTTTACCCTTTAGCAAAAGACCATTACTGAGATGGCAAAAAAAAAATCCTTTTTCAAAAATATGCTAATGCAGTCTACCTACTTAAAAGTCTGCTATTGGCAATAGTCATTTTAACTGGTCACTGTCTACTGCCGATGGTGAGTCACTAATTTACCGACCCCACTAACAAGAGAATGTACTTAAAAACATCCCTCCTGTACTTGTTCTAGCTGGCCTGGAATTCTGTGTATTCTATCAGAGTACCTGAGTGACCCCCACACACTGACAGAAACCTCAACAGTGATGAAAAATATACCTAACACAGAGTGACAGTTTGGCGGCTCAGTACTGAAAACACAGACACAGATTTTGGGTTTTTTTATGCTATAATTACACATACTCCTTTCAAAACATCCCTGCATTGGACATCAACCAAAAATTCTTCCACACAAAATTTCAGACATGCGCAAAAAAAAAAAAAAATTTGTTTTGTTCAAATTTGCCAAGATATGTAGAGAGTCTGGCAAAAAAAAGAGAAAAAATTTGAAAACAATTTTTTATTAACCCTTTCGGTCATTACCATTATATTCAAGGAATGTTCAGAAAAAAAATTAATAACTAGATCATTGAAGGGCATTTGAAGTTAAACAATTCTGCATGATCTAAAACAAACAATAACACAGCCACCCCATACACTGCATCTGTTCGCTCCAGACTAAACAGAAGAACAGACACTTTGGTACTGTATCGTCCTCTTGAAAAAATAAACTCGCACCGATCTATCCTTAAATCCTTTGAACTTCCGTTGATGGATGACCTCATTTTCTGGGTAATCAACACACCTCGTCATGATGGATGCAGTAGCAACACTAATGATCTGTGATGTTTTACCAAAAGGAAGGGCAAATCTGTCTCTTTTTTTTCTTGTGTTTTTTTTTTTTTAACTTTTATCTTTTAATTAAGAGTACCAATACGGTGCAACATGCTTGCAATGAGGAAAGTTAAGTACACTACCTTTGTAACTGGATATTGTTAAGAATTATTTAGATTAACTATCCACCACTGTGCATGATTAAGTGTATACATGGAGTCATCGATGTTGTTTGACCAATAAATATATGTGCATAAATAAGATAAATATCTGCTCAACATTTTGCCTTCAGAAGTGGTATATTTTTCTGTTTTAATATGAAATCTATCCAACCCATATAAATGAATAAGTTAGTTTTAATAGCTAGGGCAAGAAGAAAACATTTGGAAAAATTTCTGTTTTCAAAATACCAGACAGCCTATTAAATATAGGTTAACTAATCAACAATAAAATCTAATTTAATTTGGTTGTTAGCATGACTTTTATTATGGAGGCTAAAATTTAGTCTCGTACCCCTCAATTTATCAAAAACTAATATATCACATATACAAAAAAAGCCTACCATCCAATTTCCCCTCTACATCTAATCCGAAATGTCAAAATTGCAAACATGACACTGAGAGATCAGATTGCCCCATCAGAGAATGATAATGAGGAAACACATTTGGATCATTCCCATTTTAATACTTTAAGCCTTCCAAACAACCAACAGCCTTATATTTCACCTGACGTTATAAATGATTAAAAAGCATTCCTGTTTCAAAGACATTCGAGACGTCATAGTCGGACAATGTAAACATAATTTTTTTTTTTTTTTAAATGATCCCACCTAGCATATGGTGCGAAACACCTAGGTGACAGTCGCTTGAATGAAAATCAATTAACTAATGCATCTAGATGCCAAAGACATTAACTGTAATTTGCATGAAAGAACAATTTGCAGATTATAACATTGTCATAACATCCTCAGACTTTTAGGACTTGAAGCTAAAATAATGGATCCGAAAACTACAAAGAAAAAAAGATGAACAATTTCACACTAAGATCATATACTTGTTATAAGTAATATTTATATAATACAGTTGTATACAATTTGTATACAACTGAATTATATAAGTATTACTCCAAGGTATTAAGCTTCAATTTTTTCAGAGAAATGAAGAAAAAACTTAACGCAATACCCTATTCTTGCTTTATAACCCCACACCCACCCGAAAAGAATTGCCAATTCAATTCTAATGTAAAATTAGTCAATGGAAGTATCACAGAGGGGAAAAAATTCAACAAAAACATAACTCCCATGAACAGAATAATGGTGCTTGGTATTCACAATTAACATAACTCGAGTTTTCTTTAAATAGCCAAATAATAGTGTAACAAAATATGAATGAAACTGATAGGCGGCCCGATCTGTAGATCCGTTACACACCTGAAATCGACATCAAAAGCGCTGACATTGAGAAAGTATCTCCTCGACTCTCCTTATCTGATTGGATAACTTGTGTGTAATGAAATTGTTTGCATAGGGCTACGACCATTTTTATCTCCATTTTTATCTCCGATGAAGAGTAATGCAAGATTTCAAATATTCCATTTCAAAGAGATTATATCCAAGAGAAATGCTCCGGCATCAAAGCACTTTCTTCAGACAGAGAGATAGAGGGGAAACAAAAGAGTTTTGTCCTAGATATTTATATATACAACTGGTAGAAATGTTATCTCCAAAGACATTGCCTTTAATTTGGATCTCCTTTAGTGCTATCAAAACAAGTCTTCCTCTTTAATGTCAAAGACAAGAAAGAGACATTGCAGAATATCCCTTCGTTGGTAATGACATTATCTTTGATAATGTTGTAGGCAAAGTGTAAAACTAATAAACTGGTGCAGCAAGAAAGAACAATAAACCGGATTCTTTTCCCCTGTGCAGAAAAATCATCTAGCATAATGATCATTTCTTAAAACATTTGAGCATTGCAATAATGCCAAACAATAATAAATGTACACCGGAGATAACTATGCAGTCTGGTAATCATCTAGAAAACCTAATAAAACATACAATACCATGGAATTACTTATTTTATTGTGGGAGGCCAATATCTATGGATTTTAAGACAAACTCCAACAATTTACGCCCTTATGAAATTTAATATAAAAGCATACCGGTACCTATTTCCATGGCAGAGGTACATGTAATACTTTCATGAGATCAAGGTGTGCCTTTTACTTTGACACTCCCTCTCTTAAACTTCAATCTCAATTTTGGCAATTTGGAGAAACAACCAGTGAGCCAAAAATAAGCATCCAACCAAAATAATAACAATTGTAATATGGTTTAATATGCTTGTCAAATCAAAGAATAACGATATTAGCTAGGCTTATAAAAAAAATTGTGTTTAGGGTAACACTGATGAAAAAATTAGGTTAGGTAGGTAGGGATTTTTTTTTATTTTATCATATTTTTTTCTGCATGAATCCTAAGAATGTTTGTTTGTGTCATATTTAAAAACAGATTTTTTAATAGAAATACTATAAAATTAAAACAGACATCTAAAAATGGTAGGATAGGGGCATTTTTGTAGGTTAGGTAGGGTTACCCTAAACACACAACTTTTTTTTTTAGGCCCTATCAAGGAAAAAAAGGTCCCCACAATTTCCTAACCCCAACCTCCCAAATATTAAATGATTCCACATTACTAGGTACATTTAATCAATATTAAATAGAGGATCTTTCATAAAAGTTATTGGGTTTTTTTCACTAACAATTTGGGGGAAAAAACCATTTTTAAGGTAACTTTCATGCTATCTAACACTTGACCCTTGAACTTTTCATATCTTAATGCATCTATCCAAACAGTATGCCTATAGATATATAAATCTATATCAGTGAGAGAGATGGACAAAAAAAATCAACCTGACCCCATAATCCAATCTGAAGGAATATTGTAAGAAAGCAGCCAACATTTAGTTTGTGCAAGATGTCTGATCAGAGAGTGGCAACTTGAAAAATCCTTTGAAACCAGTGTGTTTTGTTCAACTGTTTCTAATCTAAACATGATTAAATAGACTTCAAATGAACGATAGCTTAAACAGTTGTCAGAGACCTACCAGAAATCTTTTCCGTTTTTTTTTTTCTTTCTCCCTTTCATTCCTGCATTTTTTTTTCATTTATTAATTTTTATAGAGCATTAAACTAAAAACATCTGTTCCTATGGCAATAAATAGGTATAAGTTACTGCAGACATTCTAGAAAGAGAAATGATGGGTTTGTTAGCTAGGTGCCCTTTGAGGGTGCCCTGAGACTACGGCTAAACCGAGCCATAAACAAGGCCCCGCTCATAGTGAGTGTGACATCTCGTTAGATTAGAATCCTCGATAACCCATACCACTGCCTCCTTCTCTCTCTCTCTACTATGTGTATTGAATGACTCCAGGTTTACATTATCAGCCCAAACTATACTGTGAACTCCTTGAAGAAGAAAAAAATCCCTCTCAAGCTGTGATTGGAAACTCTGAATGCATTCTAGAAACTTTTCCAGCGTGGGTTTTGCAGTATCTTTTTCAGAAAGATTTCCTCAATAAAAAAAGCAACAAACCTTTGTGACTCTTGTTTATTATTTGCACCGCCAATGCACCAAGCAAACCTATTTAATTTACTGAATGCTAGTTCATATGAACTACCGTTTTTTAAAGCACATCAAAAGACAATACACAATTGCAGGTCAAGTGGTCATAAAAATGGCTGCAGTTCTCGAGTTGACAAAAACCCTTTGATGATGCCTTTTTGCTGTAATTTTCCCAGGATAAAAATCGTTCCTGTAATGACTAGAAAAAGTAAATGATTGACATCATCATTCTTGGTTCTTCTGCATTACAGAATCCTATAGCTATATAAGTATGTGCTGCTTTTTTTGTGTGTACATGCACTTGAACAATCAATCAGCACCTTTTTTTCTGATAAAGCAATTGTTCCACTCAATGACCTCTGCGATCAACTTTGTCAAAAGATGACTGAGAATTGATCTCCAATTGAACACAACAATACACACAATAGAATTATGAATGGAAAAAAAAATAATGTGTCAGGATCGAGCCTTTTTTATGCACCTTAAATACCTCAATATAATCAATGGCCAATATCAGAGTACACTATAGCAAGACCAAAGGAAAAAAAATTCATAAACAAACCGGGTTGAAAAGGGTACAAAAAGGAAATTATGCTGATTCAAGCTTTAATTTGAAAATGGATAGATTTGAATCTGTGAAGTAATTGACAAAACTACACTGTACAATGGTGCCCAACAGCAAAATAACAAGTCCTTTTCAAGGTCTAATATGTCAAACATACTTGCATACCAATTTACAGAAGGGTCTCTGATTGTCATTATGTGTCATATACAAACTGTAAATTCTCTTCAACTTATTTCCTATTTTGTATCTCTACAGGATATCCTTGTACATTTTTGATAGATTCTAAAGAATTCATTTGAAATGTCCAACTGAGCCCAATTACCACCTTCCCAGGTAAAAGGATTATTCAATTTAGCATGTCGCCTGTCAGATTTAAAAACGAATAACGCATGACACACAGAAATGACAATTTTTGTAGAATGTCACTGTGGAATGTTCTCTGGTATCGCCCCCCCCCCCCCCCAAAAAAAATTCTATTTCTCAAGGCAAAGCCAATATTATGGCCAACAATTAATGGTTTCACCCCCAATTCATCATACATAGGTCAGACTTTCCCCATTCAATTTTGCTCTGTAGCCTCAAAAACTGAACAATGTTATAGAATTCCACATTCCATTTTTAAGACCTTCCACTGGACGACAATGAAACCCAGTGATTGGTCATTTATCCATGAATGGACAGACAATCTTTGACCTGGCAGAGATTGAAGCCTTTAAAATACCACAATATTGACCTTTTTCGGGAAGACTTTAAAGACCGCAATCTTGTCAAGAACTTCAGAGAGCGCATTACAGGGCAGAGACTTGATCAACGGCAAACACGATTCATTAAACACTAGGATCTTTTTTCCTGTTTTTAAAATTCTCCATATCAAGTCTACCAGTACTACTTAATGTATGACAAAACCATCCCTGTTTCACCAATCCCCTCTAAAAAAAAAAGCGCCAATCCAGGGGTGCATTGACCAAATTACCTCTAAACCACCCTGTCAATCTTTGAAATGGACCTTAATGAATTTCACTCTTTGAGAAATTTATGACATTATTACATGTTTCAGCCTCTTAGCCCTGTTTTAGCAGAGAAACGATATCTCTGAAAACTTCAGATCAGATCATTGGTAAATGGAGTTAAATAACTTCTTGATTAATACGTAAATGTACTAATGACAGAAGTTTCCCAGTATCAAATAACTGGGCAAATACCATCCAGCACACTCGGTGACAATTAAGGTTTTGTGTCATTAATTATTCCCTCTTTCGACTAGGGGCTTTGATGTTACGGACTAGTCGACCTTCAGTGTTTTGGTGTCGCCACACCCCCTTATTATGCTTTTTTGAAGGCTAATAACTAGTTACACATCTTGTCTAGTGGGGAACAAAAGATTCCCACTGACAAACTATGTCTGCAAAACTTCTAAGAAATACTTCAGGGACTTTTTTTTTCATTATCATTACCTAGTGAAAAAAAAAAAAAACCTTCTTGTAGGCAAGATTTTTTTTCCCCCTTGATTTGATCATATCAAAAAGATTTTACGTTTTGTTTTAAAAACCTTTCAATAGAAGTAATAAGCAAATGGGACACATTTTAGTAAAATGAAAACGTTTAGAACCACTTTGAAATTCAACAACAACATAAACGGCTATCTTTGAGATAAAGAGTATCAAATTCTGCTTCATGATCTTATCTCTCGTTAGATCATTTTATATCAATACACACTGTGATTGTTTAATAGCAATTTCTGCATTTGATGTCAACTACCATAGAACCTACAGGGTCTTTCTTGCGTTTTGAACCTTATATCTTGTAACAGACAGGTGAAGGCTCGTTAGCGAACTTGAGACTCATCTAATGTCACATTCCAGTTGCCTAGCTGTTCCTAGGTTAAAATAAAAAAAATAAAACACACAGGTATGTGTGAATATCCCATTTCTAGAAATTGTAAAAAACTTGAAACTTTCCCAACCTTAGGTTTCGTTGCCTTTATATATTTTTTTCTTTCCCTGTTACACAAACAAAGTTTGTTTACGTGAGATTGCAACTTGATTTATAAAAATCCTGAAACGCAGTATGTAGCACCCAGCTGATTAAAAGTTCTTCATGATCTAAAAGCAAAAAGGAGTGTGTAAATTTAATATAAAATAAAATGTTTCGTTATAAACTATTCCCCGATAACTTGCGTGCATGTGGTCATAATGTTTTCCATGAGTACAAACAAGATGAAAGGTTCGATAATGCTTGACTTTCTTAACATGAAAATTTCAATAATCTCCATATGGTTTCTTTTTGAACTGTGATCAGACTGTCTGGTGGTAAAGCATGCCGTTTTTTCCTTCTTCTTTTTTTATAACATGAAAAAATTGGTCCCGACTGAATTTCTCAGGCTCGTAAAAGTTGGCAAAATGAACTTCACCAAGAGGCTACTTCCCTTTTTAATATCTTCTAAGACTACACAAAAATTGAATTTGCATGACAAAGTGTCATAAAAACCCTGCCACAATCAAATTCCAATAAAATCACTTTTATGCCCTTTTATATTGGCATTTGGCCTTTTTAGTCTGGACCATAATTTTCATCTTCAATGAATGTCATTTTGTTCTTCCCCTGAGCTTTCAAAAGAATTCCCGAACATTAAATCAATTCCTTTAGTCCTGGCCAGATAAAACATATATCCTGTTTATTTTGTCTTGTTTTCAAAATACCAATTTGTCTCTTGCAGACTATTTTGGAATGATTTGGACCCTAATTCCCGATCAAAGCAGTAAAAATCAACTACAAAGCAGGCCCTGAATCTACAGTGTGTTCTCTGGGAATATTTTGGCATCATCTGTTTATATATAATTTAAGAGAAAAGCATCAATTATCTTTGTCTAGCTGTCCTGATCACCCTTTATAACAGGAAATTGAATATCTAAGAGAATATTGCCACAAGTAATTGGCATATTTCTGGAATTTATTGCTCCATATTAGCTCTTTATACAGAGAGCATGCAGAAACTTCGTCTAAGTACCAATTGTGAATTCCACGGAAATAACAAAGTATGAATATTACAACCCAAGTAATACTCATCTAATGGAGCTTTCATCTAAGTATTGCGACAATCTGCATTTTCCTCCCATGTTCTCTTTTCCTCCATAATTGAACGTAATTATGCTTCAAATGACTGTCCTCTGCGTTTTTACATTAATTATATACATTTTGCCGTAGTTGGATTTCAGTTACAATTTCACAAAATTAGTGTTTTGGGACTTGCAGAAGCAAATATATGCCTGTTATGTTTGACTGGGACATATTTGAACTGGGGGGAAAAAGAATTGGATCACAAAGCCTGATCAGACAAACAGGATCCAGGGTCCACATGGGAGCAATGACACAACCTTATGCCTGGACCAGGTGTTCCCCTGTGCTTCAAATTTCTCTCCAGTTTGCTCTCCACTTTGCCCAAAGGGCACGTAGCTGGCACACATTTGTCTGCATTATAAAAGCCCTGGTCCCATTAGATACAATTGTTCTTGACTCGTTAAAAGACCTCTCATACCATAAAAAAAGAAGAAAAATTCATCCACTTATAAGTATAGGCACGCAGCGTTTCCCAAAAAAAAGAAAGGAAAAAAAATTTTAAAAGAGAAGGGGGCACAAATAGGAAGCATGAAGCAGAACCAATGAGAGGAGATAGTCCGTTTCAGCTTGGAGAGGGTCATTAAACCCAAGGGTCTGTTTGCCTGACATAAAGGCAAACACAGATTCTTTTTATATGAATGGCAGTAAGGAAGAGCACACAATTAGAAGACTTACTGAAAGAGAGGTATCTAGGTTGTAGTTGGCCAGATTGAAGCCGGTCTTTGTCTGTTTCAGGATCTGTTCCTCCAGCGCCTTGTTGAATTGACCATTGATCAGGAAGCATTCTGCTATAGAGAGGAGGAAGAAAAGAAATTAACGCACAAACGTGAATTACTGATTAATCATATTTTCTTTAGAGAATCTTGTTATGCGGCTCATTACATCACCTAACGTAATTTTTATTCAAATTTTTGTTGTTGTAATGAAGGTAATAAAAGACACTTTCACAGAGGAAAAAATTGTCAAGTTTAGAGTTAATTTCAAGTTCATTAAGTTATACAACAGTAAATATTTTTATCTAGTCTAGAAACGTGTATTAACATGGTGATTTGGCTCCTTAAAACAGAAGTCAAATATGTGTCTGCCATGCGGTAGGTTTCTTCATTTTTAACACGACCCCTGAGGTCCAAAAAATGACGGGACTGCATCAATCTCATTATGTCAGATCTTCATTAATCTCACCCTCTGTGTGGGGAAAACAATTCCAAATGTTCGTCAATGGGTGACAAAACATGCCATTCAACACATGCCTGGCTGTTTACATGTATTTACGGAACCGGTAAACAACTCATAAGTTGAATTCTTTCAATTCGTAAACAGACAGCTTGGATACAAGGCAATGTTGATCCCTTTTGAATCCAATCCCCAACAGACAAGGGCCCAACATCTTATCTCTTTATTGTACAATCACCCAGGGATAGGGATGAGGTTTCTCAGCAAGGCATTGTAAAGGACTTGGATCTTGTGGTATTGTGAGCTCAACAGTAGGATTAGCAGATAGACACTGTGTCAAATTGGCCACCATGCGACTACATGCAGTCTCCTTTTGCCAAAAATACTCACCACTCAAACTAATTTTTCTCATAATATGTATAGACATCCGCATTTGAACAAATCTACTTGATCTGAGGCTTTTAGCAATGAGATCTAATAGGGAGGTTTCTTAGGGATATGGATATAATAACATCACTTCGATCATTTATCAATAGCTCATGATTTTACAAATTGGCTCATTCATGCTTGGAAATTTCATCCATCCTTGCCTGTTTGGTT
This sequence comes from Magallana gigas, assembly GCF_963853765.1. Taxonomy (NCBI): domain Eukaryota; kingdom Metazoa; phylum Mollusca; class Bivalvia; order Ostreida; family Ostreidae; genus Magallana; species Magallana gigas. The sequence goes on from NC_088855.1 coordinate 22,227,993, forward strand.
AATTTTGATTTTTATCCCTGTCTATACAAAATGAAGCTATTTGTTGTTTTAATCACCATCTGTGTATATTTTCTCCGCCTACATGCAATCGTTTGTAAAAATAATGGTGTGGATATACTCCCTTAAAATTGGCCATTATCATTCTTTTCCAGATAAAAGGCATGGGAAGGAGGGTGGGGGGGGGGGGGGGTCAAATGAAAGGGGGGACTTTGAGTCAAGGGGGGGGGGGGGGTAACTTACCATCAGGAGGTTCTTTTCCTCTGTATGCTGGTTTGTTTACATCATGCAAAGAAAAAAAACAGACAATTATGGCAACATTCACACCTACGTAGAAAATAAAACACACCATGCAGTTCATACACTTCATTACTCAGTTTTCTGACATGCATATACATACATCAAATATCTTATCAAACAGTATCTGCTAAGCCTGCCTGTCAAAATTCATTTCTTTACGAGTTTTTATGCTTTTCATAAAGACAGGTGCCGTGGGATCAAGACTGCTTTTGTCAGTGTTTTGTGCAAAAGACCTGTGCGTTTTGCATGCTTATGTCAATTTCTTTTATCCCAAACGGTCCACGCTTAATTAGACCGGGTTATTTACCATCACAAGATTGATACGATCGACTAATTTTAATTAAACAGTCGTCGTTTTAAGTGCCACATACAGAACAACCATGATTCCCAATTACCGGATTACAACCGATCGATACACACTCAAAACTGACAACAAAGCTGTCCGTCTTCTTTCGCGGGGCATCTCACCATCTTATCCCGATAACAATGGAGGTATATCGTATCCCCTTTCCATAGCCCTATAGTCTCCTCGGCCACGCCGACCGAGGGATGGACAATGCCCGGTATACACACACACACAACACACAGTAAACACACATATAACGGCTCGTGACATTTCGTGCTTTCTCGAGATACCTACCGTGTTTACTAGCCTGCTTGCCCATTTTCCATGAACATAAAACACATAAAACTCCCAAACTATAATCCAAAAGTTCACAATTTTCAACTTTCAAGCCAAAAAATCCAGCTATAGATGAAGGACTATTTAGTGCACAGATGAACACAAACTATTTACGAAAACCACACTTGACAGAGTTACGAGGGCGGTGCTAGGTCGAATTCATGCCGCTTGACTGACAGTTGGCGTAGTTCATTTTCCAGGAAGGGTGTCAGCAATATTTTGACAGTGTCCGACGAATTAAAATCTCTGCTCAGTAAGTTAGCAATCTATAATTTCACTGTCTGCCAATTTGATTAAACTTAGTTGTGACAAATTTAAAGACACCTCTGTCTGCACAGACCAAGCGGTGAATATTGATTTTTCTCCTAAAAATCCCGAGGCATATGAAAGAAAAACTACATGGAATCGTCGAGATAAAAGTTTTCTTTGATCTTTAAATAACCGTACTTTCCTTTATGGTTATTATACAGAGTGTTAGGTCGGCTATTGGTGTCTTTGATCTCGAAGTTTGAAAGAAGAAAATTTGATAAAAGTTTGAATAACATTTAACGGTTAAAAAAAACTAACTATATAAATGAATATATTGGAGAGATGGTTGAAGTCGAGCCACGGACTGTTCTTGCGGAGGATGGAAGAAAGGGCGTGGTGCCTGGTTCAAGTGAACTCATAATGCTCATTGTCACAAGAAATTTGAAGAAAGTCATCTGATTCTAATTTCTCCGGACCGGGGCGGGCGGCTATATATTGCATTGTCTGATCCAGGATTTATACTGATCTATTCATTTGAAATGGACATAGAATCTTTTTTTTTTTTAATTTTACCCTCATTGTCGATCAGGCCCTATTTAGAGGGTGGGTTAGAGTTAAAAGGAAAGAGTCATTTGACACATGTGACGGGGGTCCTCCCTGTCACCGGCACTGATTGATAACTATTGTTTATATTTACAAGTTTATTTACATATTTACAACAAACACGAATTACAGAATATGTAGGAAACACAGGTTATATCACAAATGCGTCCTCACTCTTTAACATCCAAACTCATTCTCTCTGTCTCCCACGTGTTCCCTGGGTATGGCCATACCAATTATCTCTCATTCCTCAGACTCACCCATAACTCAATCAACTGCTCACTTTCATCTCTCAGAACTTTATCATGCACAATAAACAAATGACAACTACAGATATTAACTCAGAAATTATAGACTCATGTTCGCTCTCTCTCACTTGCCTAACGAGCTAAAATGATACCCTTGGGAAACAGGGCTACAACGCCTGCGTCGCGCACCTGCAACCTTATCAAAACTTTCATATGACATTTTTCATCCGACACTTATTAAAGATAATTAACCCAAGGGGATGGCCCTGTAACATACCTCCCCTCCTAAGTGTGGCGTCCCGACACACTATGATAATTAGCCGACAGACTTTCATTATAACTAAGTAAAATAATTGCATTACACATACGTAGCACAAACATTACAATAATACACTACTATTTACGTGCACTTTACAACTTTCCTTTTTTTTTTTTTTTTAAATATATATCTTTAATTTTTTTTTTCGTCATTTTTTTTTTAATGTCAGTTTTCTCCTGCTACATATATACACGCGTTTATTTCTTATATATATATACACACGTTTATTTCTTGGATTTAATAAAGTCTTCTATGATTTTAAAATTCCCAATTTCTTTTTCGTTGACCCACTGGGTTTTGCCGTTTTTAAATTGGACTAAGTAAAATTTCTCTAATCGCCTGGAGTCGTTTCTTTGTCTCATTAGATCCAGAATTTTTACTATTTCTTGATCATCACCGGTTTCTAACTGTGACGGCGTTTGATCGGGGTCATCATTGTGGTCGTCCGGGCGATCGTTCGGATTGACGTAACTTTTCATCCTGTTTACATGCGACGTTAAAGTCTTTGATTTGTTGTCTGGGTCTTGCAGCTTGTACGTCACATCGGACAATTTCGTTAGAACTTTGTATGGTCCGTGCCAGTGATGTGTTAATTTCGCGGACAGTCCTGGTTTGGTTACCGGAGTGTATAACCAGATTTTGTCCCCTTCGGTGTAATGGGTTTCTTTAGAGGCATCGTCGTAATGTTCTTTTTGCTTTTGTTGGTTCTTTTGTAAGTTTTCATTTACTAGGGTATATGCCTCTTGAAGACGGACTTTGGCTTCTTCCTTATAGTCGTCTGCTATGGCATAGGAGAATGTCGGCGGGCAAAGTGCAGCTTCAATAGGTAAAACAGCATCTCGTAGGTGCATAAGGTAAAATGGTGATTCTTTTGTAGACTCGTGGATGGCGGTCCTATATGCAAACAGGATGTACGGTATGAACGTGTCCCAGTCACGTTGATGACCTGACACATACATTGACAACATCGTTGTGAGGGTGCCGTTAAAGCGTTCAACCAAGCCGTTGGTTTCTGGGTGATAAGCAGTAGTAAATGTTTTCTTGGTGTTTGTCAACTTGCAGATTTCCTTCATCAGATTGGATCTGAAGTTTTTACCATTATCTGATAGTAGCTCACGAGGTGCTCCGTGACGACACACTATTTCCTCAACAAAAAGTCGCGCAGTAGTTTCTGCGTCTGCATTGTTTACTGCGAAGACCTCGGGCCACCGGGTTAAGTAGTCACTAAACACAATGATATACTGATTTGAATTGTAAGTCGGTGGAAATGGCCCAAGAACATCTACAGCTACTCTGTCGAATGGTCCATTAACGGTTGGTAGCGGGTTCAGTGGAAACTTTGGCCTGTTCTTTGGTGACTTCTTGGTCGCACAATCTACACATGATTTACACCAGAATTCTATATCCGAGTACATTCCTTTCCAATAGAATCTTTCTTGAACTTTATCATAGGTTTTTTGGAATGAAAGGTGACCTGCTGTTAAATCGTCATGACAAGCGTACATCACTTCATCAATGAGGCTCCTTGGAATAGCAATTTGGCGTCTAATTGCTTGGCGTCGTCTGTGAGATCCGGGCTGCCAAAGATGGTACAGCAGACCATCATGTCCGAGTTCATAATCACCAGATAAGATAACTGTTTCACGAGCTTTCGAAGACAGTTCAGGTAATTCCCCTAGCTCTAAGTATTGGATGATAGCTGCAAGAGAAGGGTCGTTTTTCTGACGGTCGCGAATGTCCTGATACGACCTCTTTGGTATGATATCTGTTTCAGCTTTAGCACAGGTGGTCGCCACTGAAGGTTCTGCAGGAATTCGAGATAAAGCATCTGCGTTTTGATGAGCTTTTCCTGGACGGTGTTTAATGGTTATGTCATACTCTTGAAGAGTTAATGACCAGCGTGCGAGACGACCAGCGGGATTCTTGATGTCCATAAGCCACCGTAATGGATTATGGTCAGTAATCACAGTGAATTTACGGCCAAATAGATAGTGTCTAAAGTATTTCACACCCCACACAATCGCAAGCGCCTCCTTTTCGATTACTGCATAATTCTGCTCGTTTGGTTTTAAACTCTTACTTGCGTAGGCTATAGTTCTCTCGCCATCGGGTCCATCTTGCGCTAGCACTGCACCAATACCGGTGTCGCACGCATCAGTGTACAGAACAAACGGAAGTGAGAAATCTGGGTATCTTAATATAGGATAGCTGGTCAAGGCCTCCTTGAATGTTTTGAATGCACTTTCACAGTTACTATCCCATATAAATTCAACTCCTTTTCTTAAAAGTTTGTGTAAGGGCGCAGCCTTACTAGCAAAGTCTTTTACAAACTTCCGGTAGTAAGAAATAAGCCCAAGGAAGCTTCTGAGTTCACTAACATTTGAAGGCTCGGGAAAGTTGTGAATTGATTTTACCTTGTCCGTGTCCGGCGATATTCCCGTTGCTGAGATCTTATGTCCAAGGAACGCAACTTCGGTTTTCCCGAATGAGCATTTCTGGGCTTTAAGCTTTAACCCCGAGTCCTCAAATCTCTTTAGCACTTCCTCGAGTCTTTTGACGTGGTCACTGATGGTTTCAGAGAAAACGATTACATCGTCTATGTACACAAGACACGTGTTCCACAGTAATCCTGAAAGCACAGAGTCCATAAGTCTCTGGAAAGTAGGAGCACTGTTGCACAGTCCGAATGGCATATAATTATATTCGTAATGCCCTCCGAAAAAGGAAAACGCAGTCTTTTCTTTGTCGCTCTCCTTAATTGGAACTTGGTGGTATCCTTGACACAAACCTAAGACACTGAAGTACTTAGAATTGTTAAGCGCATCTAACATATCGTCTATCCTCGGAAGAGGGTATACATCCTTTTTGGTGACCTCATTTAGTTTACGAAAGTCGATGCACATGCGAACTTTGCCATCTTTCTTCGGCACTAGGACGATTGGAGCTGAATACGGGCTCTTGGACGGTCGTACGATTCCGTTAGCACACATTGTTTCTATCTGAGACTCCAGTAATTTTCGCTGGCTGTGGGGAATTCTGTACGGCCGCAAGTGGATGGGTTTGCTGTCCCCCGTATCTATCGAATGGTCAACTAAATTGGTCCTGCCTAATTCATTGTCATTAAATGCAAAAACTTTTCGGAACTTATTTAACACCTTCATAATTGACTCACGCTCCGTTTGATCTAAATTTCCTGTTACATAGAGATCGTTCACTGTAATATCTTTCTCGCCAGGCTTCACACACTCACTGACTTCAATTCCGTTTAAACTTTCACCCTGATATGCACCTTCCAAACTCTCACTGACTAGATTCGCACCAGAACTGAATGAAACGCGCTCACCATTTATATACAAAGAATCATTTGCAACATCAATATAACATGCACAATCTTTGAGAATATCTAGTCCTAAAATACAGTTATATGGGAAATTCCTAGCAACAAATGCATTGTAAACAATGTCAGTCTTTTCGCCAATTCTAATTCGAAAGTCACATTTTCCAATTATATCGACTCGGTTGCCCGTAGCCGATGTAATGCTCACCCCTCCAGCCGGCGCCATGGTACCCTGGTCTGCGAATTCTTCACTCACAATTGTGACACTGGATCCGGTGTCGATCAACATTGAAGCACTTTTATCATTCACATCTCCTAAAATTTTGGCGGTACAAAATTTAGGATTCAACTGACATGATACAATATTTTCACATACATATTTCACAATTATTTTATTTTCACTATTCCCGGAGGAATCGAATTCTTTCACTTCGCGCAACCGGCTCTCTTTCGGAGGATGTTTAACTTCCGCTAATCCTTTACCTCCACACAAAGGGGCGGACTTTAGTTTCCCGAATTGGTGGTCCTTTGCTCTTTACATCGAACTGCAATATGTCCTACCCGCTGACAGTTGTTGCAGATTGGCCTTCCATCCGTTGTCCTAAGGTTCCGGTCAGACCTGGGCTGCAGTCCACGGCCTCTTCCTCGCCAGGATCCTCGGAAGCTCTGTCCCCGGGTATTTGAGGCATATTGTCGCTGGGAAGAAATGCGCCCTATCTCGGTAGCCATCACTGATACTTGGGCTGAGAGGTCTGCGATGGATTTCTCCAGCTCCTCTGTTCTCTTAGGTTCGTGTGACATAGCTGCCACTCTTGTCCTCGAGTTGTCCACAAGAGAGTTGTTACATTCCTCTCTTTTCGCATGACGAAAAGCTTCCTCAAAAGTCTTTGGGTTTGAAAGTAAAACAAACCTTTTTATTTCAGGTCTTAACCCTTGAATGAAATGTTCTTTGGTAAGAGTTTCTTTTTGTCGTCTTGGCATGTCCATGTACGCACGTGTGGCTAGCTTTGTTATATTTGCGGCATAGTCGTCAACAGTTTGGATCTCTGCTTGTCTGTATCCAAAGAGGTTTGAGTAATACAATGACTGTAGCTCTTTTGGGATGAACCTTTCCCGGAGAGAGTCACAAACAGAGCGATAATCATCTTTTAAATCATCGTCTAACGATTCGTAATAATCTGCTGCCTGGTCTCGGAGGAACGCCGGTATTGTGACACACTTCCTGCCGGCGCTCCAGAAATTTGCTCTGGCGATCCGGTCAAAGTCTTTAATCCAAGAGTCAACATCTTCGTCTAACTTTCCGTAAAAAGGAACGGGCCTAACTAGAGTCGATGACTTCGGCTCTGGTGTAACTTCATTCACAATTATTTCTTCGACAGGCTCTTGCCTCTTTTTCTTTGGCATTTTGTTCCTTTGTCCTTTGGTTATCCCACCGCTGCCACCATAATATGTGACGGGGGTCCTCCCTGTCACCGGCACTGATTGATAACTATTGTTTATATTTACAAGTTTATTTACATATTTACAACAAACACGAATTACAGAATATGTAGGAAACACAGGTTATATCACAAATGCGTCCTCACTCTTTAACATCCAAACTCATTCTCTCTGTCTCCCACGTGTTCCCTGGGTATGGCCATACCAATTATCTCTCATTCCTCAGACTCACCCATAACTCAATCAACTGCTCACTTTCATCTCTCAGAACTTTATCATGCACAATAAACAAATGACAACTACAGATATTAACTCAGAAATTATAGACTCATGTTCGCTCTCTCTCACTTGCCTAACGAGCTAAAATGATACCCTTGGGAAACAGGGCTACAACGCCTGCGTCGCGCACCTGCAACCTTATCAAAACTTTCATATGACATTTTTCATCCGACACTTATTAAAGATAATTAACCCAAGGGGATGGCCCTGTAACACACAGAGAGAGATTTAGATAAGCTTTAAACTTTTGAATTTTTTTTTCACAACTGAGGGAATATACAAGAAAGACAACTCTTATAAAAACGTAAAAAAATTCTGTCACTCATGTCGATTACAGTGAGGAAATGGGGGGGGGGGTCCTCCATTTTAAGGTGGTAAAATACATTTGAGGAGTGACAAAGTTTGCACTTGATTTTTGGGGTTTTTTTCCTTGTTTTTGTTTTTCTTGTTTTTTGTTTTGTTTTGTTTCGTTATTTTTTTTGCTTACAGATCAAATTATTTCGTGAGACAGGTCTTTGAAAAACGATACTACATGTACATGCCTGAATTAACCATGGAAAACATTCATGTGACATACAAATATCGTTATAAATATTATATATATATTAACCAGGGATGTGTATACAGGTGTCTATGCTTAACGTAGGTTACAGGTTGAGAACCTGTATAATATTTTTACGAGAGAGCGAGTATTCTAAGCCACTCGCTTACATGTGTCTTTTATTAATTTTCAATCTAAAGTTGAAAATGATTACATGACAAAATTACATGTGTCTTTTATTAATTTTCAATCTAAAGTTGAAAATGATTACATGACAAATTTGTCATGTAATCATTTTCAACTTTAGATTGAAAATTAATAAAAGACACATGTAATTACATTTATTACTTCCCAACCAATAAGTTAATTTTTTTCAGAAAATAGAAGCTTGATCTAATTTTTATCAGCAACAGCAAAACAAGAGAAAAAAGACTGTGATACAATGAGTTTTCCTTGCGTCTCGATCCTGATTTTGTTGTTTTGTCTTTTTTTTGGGGGGGGGCTTCGTTTTTACTGATTTAGTGAGTAAGACCAGATGGGCGTTACGTATGCAAATAACCAAAAAATCAGACACAGACAGGTCTATTTTTAGCGATGATACAAATGTTTTATGTATATGCATGATGAAATTTTACAACTGTGCACCTCTTTGACACCCTTCCCTCCCCTTTTGCGAACAAATTGCATTTTACTTCTTTCGCGTCATTTTAGAGCTCTCTATAATGACCCTCAACCTTTCTTGACTGTATAACATTGATCAGCTAAAATGTTTATTCATTTTTTTTTTTGGAATTCTAAAAAAAACGACATATTACATATTTGGGAAACATTGTGGAAACTTGCACATAATGTTCAGTCAAAATAGGAAAAACAATGTGGATATGCATTAAACTTATCACAAAATTTATAAATCCATTAATCCATTATAATACGGGGCGGAAACCCACATATCACGGGTGATCAACCTCTTTCCAGTCAACCATATCCTCCACGGTGTCATAGATTAAAACACTTATTCCCGACTTCCGTCCCTAGATTGGATACCATTAGAGTGTTATATTTAAAAAAAATATCAGTCTCATGCCATGCCACGCCTTTCCGGAACTAATACTAAATCAAAATGCATGAAAGTACTTTAATTTGTGACCGAAACCTTAAATATGCATCGTCGGAAAGTTGAACCCCCGTGCCAGTCTCACATACCACTGACCGTTGACTAACTCTTTTAGAACGTTTCTCTTATTTTCGTAAATCATTCTGAATCAACCAATTGAGGGTAAAAATAAAACGACAACCATGTAATGAAATCATGCTGTTGTTGATAGAAGCATTTATTTGATCGGTGAAGTTTCCTTCACGAAAACGTGAAGGAGCCAATCGGAAAAGAGCATCAATTATTCACGAGAACGAGAAAAGTTATGCTAATTGACCCCCAGTCAATAAGCGTATTCGAGACTGGCCTTGGGTTTTCGACGATGAAACCAATGCAATGAAGGATTGAATCAATATGCTATTCTTGGTTTTCGATGAAGTAATCTATACTTTATAACACTGATAACAGAAACAAATTAGATACATCTCTTTTCTGCATTAGTTACATGTATTTGTTGTATGAAATGAAAGATATGCTATAAAAAATTTAGCTTCACACAACAAATAAAATAAAGATAATTCTAGTTTAAACCATGACCCCCTTCCCTCTTTGAAGCCACAAGGTAAAAATATGCGGGAAGGATTTCAATATAAAATATCGAAAGGAAATCCCTTTTGAAAAATGTATGCCTTATGGTCGGAAACAAACCGAAATCAATGATGCGGGAGTTTCGAGGGTAGGGGTCAGGATGGGGGACTTTTTGTTCAAAATACAACCCAATCGTAACTACTCGGCCATTTCCAATCGCGAAAAAATCATTTTTCAACGAAGACATATATCAGTAAATCACAGTACATTTGTAGTCTGCTATGATTTATATATTAGTTGTTCAAGATTTTAAGACAACAATTAAGATTTATAGAATATGAGATCAGTGGCAGAGGGTTGCAAGCTAGGGATCTGCATACATGTACTAGAATTGATCAATACATAACATGTTGAATTTTGTTACTATGAAAGTTTGCCAAAACCACTCCTTCTAAGACTACTGGCGAACTATTTTTTAGATTTAGTTTTGGTAGCCATACTCTTTGCAAAAAAAAAAAAATGATTGATGTGTAAATTTTACGACACCTGAGAGCAAGTATAATATCCTCTCAAAACTAATGAGAGAGCATGTCGAAGAAAACCTAAAATTTATTGCATCCTTTTGCGCTCAAATGAAGTGTTACTTGATCATGGTGGTATTCATTCTGACAATTTCAGTCGAGTAATACGAGAAGTATATTGCCAAGAAAGATAGATGTTCTTATTGAAAATGACCAAAATAACACTTTTTTTTCATTCCCCTCATATCCATTTGGCAAATTTATAAGACGTTGCACGAACCAATATAATACGCCGCTGTCGGATGTATTGTCAATGAATCACAAAGGAACCCAGTGTCTTAGGTTCTGTGCAAATAGGAAATTAACTGCTTTGTTTGGTAAAACTAATAAGATACAATCTCAAATGAAACGGTTGATGAGAAAATAAAAACGATTTTGCGCTGGGTACATAATAATCGACGAATAAACGCGCAATGCGAGAAGCACGCGCATGCTCTGACGAACCTGCCTGATTTCTTTTTAATTGTCAACACGGTCATAATTTCCCTGAATTTGTTACCTTAATAGTTCTCGGTAAATTTCTCGTTAAGTTAATCTGTTCTGTCGGAAATGTTCACCCACTTATAAAACTGCGCATAATAAACATCGAATTTAACGTATTTAGAAAGAAGTTGTGCGTAAAAAAAGCCCACAAATGTACATACCGCATGGTCAAATTATTATGATATTTTACACAGTTTAACCTAATTGCGACATGTACATCTGGTGTAGGTATGAGCATTTCAGATTGAATTTACATACTCGATGCTTCCGTGAGGTATTTATAGACACAATTCATATTTACATTTACGCAAAATATGTAAATTACTAATCAAAATATTTACAAAATAATTTTGTATGACGTGCATATAATTTTTAAAAATATATAAAATACAAGGTCCATTTGCAAGGTATTCTCGTCCATGAATAGTTAGTCTATTGTCATCAAATATAATGACGTTTTCATGCTGATGAATAGTTTTGTTTGTAAGACTGAGTCGTTATTGTTTGCACATTTATTCAAAACAAATTCAATTGCATTTTTAATCTTTGGAAACCGATGGTCAGCAGATGGATTCCATTTCTTACACTCATCCCTGTTTGTTAAACATCACATCGAGGATATCAAAATTCTAACTGATGTCACCGATATCTTATCATCACTTTCATACTCATTTCACACATATTATTCCCATGTTCCTTGGTCGACAATTCCTATATCTTCTTCTTTTTTTGGTGTTATAGTTTGAAATCTTTTTTTGGGTCCATCTTGACCCACACAAACCAGGGTATGCATTTATTTGAAATGTATTGTTAATTACAAATTTGATGGCATAGATTGTATGTTTCTATATATGTACATGTAAATAACCCCTTTGGCGTGTAGGGTTTTATATAAAACTTTAAACTAACTTTTCAAACTAGCTTAAATTATCAATAATATATATTTACATCTACCGAATAATTTCTCCTCTATTTCTGAAGAAAACTGATTGTGATTCATAACTCTGTATATACGGACAGGTCTGAAATCTACAAGATCCAGTTCTATATATTAGATAGTTTATCGATATGCCAGACTGTAATTTTTGAATTTACCGGGTGGAAGTAAATACAAAATTTACAACACGTGGCAGTAAATACAAAATCTACACCATGTTGTAAATTTTGTATTTACTACCACTTGGTAAATTCAAAATTTACAACGTGACAGGTCGGTCGAAACCTTCAGCAATCAAAGAAAATTCACGGACTGCGCGGATTAATCATGATGAAGCCAGATTCAAATTTCCATATTATCCACATTCGTTTATTATGATATAAAAAAAAATAATTCAAACTATAAAAGAAACATGAAAAAACTTTATCTCGATCTTAAAACAGGCAATGGCTAATAAATTCAAATACTGACTAATTAAAACATGAAACATCAGGAGAAAGAGTTCGGATTAAAATGAGATCTGAAAATTGTTATTTTAGTTCTTATAATTATCGAAATCACAGAAATTTCAGCAGCTTTCCGCCAAGTGATGTTTTCGTTTTCTTTGCAGTAGTAAAAATAATTGCAGTAAAAATACAACAACAAAAAATACCGTATAATAAGGACAAAAAAAATTCATTCAGATCTCAAACACAAAAGTTTAATAAAGTAAATGTTACGACACAGATCTCTTTCTCTTCCACATGATTCGCCAATGGTTCCTTTGAACAGCTCGGTATATCTTCGTCTATGTTTGGGGGTACATGTGCAGTCATTACAACCTGTAAACAGAAGTATTTTAAACACATCTCAATGCACTAAGTAAATCATGAGTTTTATTTTGAACTGAACTATCTTTTGTCAAGATCAATTAATTTGGGTCCTTATGTTTTTTTATTCAAATAAACAAAACCAATAATTTACATAAATATATTGCTTTTAAAATATAAATACCGTCAATTTTCTATTTCAATTCATCTTTAACCACTTACTTTTTTTTTAATTCTATAAACTGGATAAGATATACTATATACATCAGTGCGTTGGATAAAAAAATAGCAAGTCGACATATTTGGGAAATTGAGTCTGACATCATTTATGTATATATACCGTATGTATAACAAAAATGGTTTTACCTGATGGCAGTAAAACAAGAGGTCTATAGACCACATAGCTAATATGAAAAACCAGTTCTTGTATCTCTGCAGTATCGAATTTTTTAAAATTACAAGAAAACAATATATAAAAAGAAATTTACTTTTTAGACATAATATCCTAAGATCTAAGATGCAATAATTAACTGACCAGTCTTATTATTCTAGGTCTCAACGTATCAAAGATAACAAAATTAGAAAATGAAGTATATATAATTATAAAAAGTGAAAGAAGGTCACTGTGACCTTGATATGAGAATAAAGAGTTATCAGGATGTTTGCATAGTTATAACACTAAACGTAGCATTGTATTTCTTCAGGAAAATATTTTTGAATAACGTGTCCTTTATATTTCAATGTTGAATTTTAATCTTTCTTGGGACACCAGTATTAGTCTGGGGAGCAAGGTTTGCACAATTTACAGTCCACATTGAGATATCTAGAAATGATTTCATAGTAATCTCACAAAGTGTAGCATAGAAGTTTGTAAGAAGACATTTAAGCATTGTCCATAAGTTTTTCGACGTTAAAAGAAGATTGGTGGATAGGGCCTGTAAAATGCCCATTCACATGTACTCCTACCATGGCCCTAGTATTGGCAAAGGGGACATTAATAGAATCTACATTATCTCAGGATGCTCGCATGGTAATTTCACAAACTTGTAGTATTCGGTTCAGATGAGTTAAAAAATAAACCATTGTAATTTTTAGCTCACCTGAGCTGAAAGCTTTATTAATTTATCTAAAAATTACTTACAATGTTTGACTTCTCCAGAAATACGATCGAGGCCAAGTTCGTTCAAACATGGCACACAGCATCCTTATGTATAGAGGGATTTGAAGTGTGTTCAGAAAGTCGAATCTCGATGTAAGATAATTGTTGTTTTAATATTTAAACAATGAATTCTTTCTTTGATGATTCATACGGGATATGAAGGTGGCGACATTGCAGAAGTAAACATTTAAAAAAAAAAGTAACTCTAACTAGTTCATAAATATAACTGATAAAATAAATGAATAGATGGACTTCCCATCAACGGTTTTAGGCGAAGTAATTGTCTGTTAAATATGTCCTTTTTATGTAACTGGGTTAGAATGTACCCCCCCCCCCCCCCCTTTCTCACGTTTTAAAACAATACTACTGCAATATGACAAACTGTTATCACGTGATTTTATTTGCATCTACCCATTAATAATTTTATGAACTATTTTTAAATGATGCGCCATGTTCATGACGTCATAATGATCTTACGTCACAGTGACCAGCAGACAAATCGTTATCACGACCATTTGTGTACAGTGCATACGATTTATTTTTTGCATTTGTCTACAGATTGTACAATAATGGATTTTCATTCCAGTTCAGGAGAACCCAAGGATGACCCAGTCACCACCGTGGTAAGTTCTGTCTTATTTGACATTTTGCTTGTTTGTCTGTTTGTAAGTTTGTTTTGGGTATTGTTTGCAGTTTTACGATACCGGGTATCCGTTTACACTATATTACACAACATTAGTTTTAAATAACTGTTTGATTATCAAAATTGCACAAACCAGTAAATTTCGTTCATAAACCATATTGTTCACAGTGTGTCATGAAATAATTGTGTGAGGTCCTGTCAATTCTTGATAATAAAAATTTAAAATATTTTTGTCATCTGGGGACCAGCAAGCCGGAGAGGAGGCGGTGATTAATAATGAAATCAGCCGAGAAGACGTGCTGATAGAAAAACTTGAGGAGATGTACCTCAAACTGCATGAAAGTGGCTCACAGAGGAGAGATACATGGGAAGGAGAAGATGCTGAATATTACAATGTCAAACTCAAAAAATCTGAGAAGCTCGCCAAGAAAAAGAAATCTGAGCTGGCGGTCAATAACTCAGAGCAAGCCGGGACTCCAGGGGAAGTTATAGTGAAGACCAAGGAAAAGAGATATTCTTTCAAACAAGCGGACAGACAGAAAAGAATCAAGGAGGGAAAAGAGAAGACAGAAGAGGAAATAAAAAGAATGGAGCAAATAAGGAACTATGCCCTTCAGAGAGGAGAGAAGACTAGGCGTCGAAGAAAAAGAGGATTTAAGAGTGAACACAAGGTTAAGAGAAACCAAAGTGTTGAAGATGGTTTTAATTACAAAACAAATGCCAGAGTTGAGGAATTGGACGTTCAACTTGTAAGAAGTAACCCTGTTTGGACATTTGGACGTTTCACTATAAACAAAGAAAGAGAACATGCCAGGTAAATATAAAATTGTTCAATCAACAACATATGCAGGTAAAATCCACTTCGCTCATTAATATTTGATTAAAACTTGATCTGACAGTAAGACTTGCGTGGCAAAAAGTAACAATAACTTAGTAACTTCAGAATGACTTGATTTTGACTATAGTAATGGAAGCTTTGTTCTTTTGGAATTTAGTTGGAGGTCGGCAGTTACACTTATTGCTCCAAAGGACATCCAGGGTCTTTTGTTTGGAAACTCTACCACATTTGTTGGAATAGCAAAGGATTGGCTTGAGTCCTATCCTCGCTTACAACGTTTTGCAGTTGTCGTTACATACTACAAACAGCCCGATTCCAATTTCGGAACAAGCTCCATGACCAACTGTGGAATTGTGCAGCCGTACACATCTGCCAAAGAAACTATTTTCGCTCAATTGCCCTCCTATGCTGCTAAGTAAGCCAATGTTCTAAAACAAATTCGGGCACAACATTAAATGACATTGAATTAAAACGATGCCAATCTGCAATTTTACATCATGATAATTATAATTTAAAAAAAAATATTAGAATAAAACACTCCATAAAAAACCCAGTTTTCACATTTCACTTACGGCATAATTAAGTTTTGCGCAAGTACGTCACTAAAATTGCTTGCTTTTCTATGCATAAGTAATATTACAATCATACATTTACCTTTATCGTGGAGAACTGAACGCACCTTAAGATATCAGGGTTTTATAGGAAGGAGTCCATTGGCTAGTTTACTTAAGATTATACCATGTCAATTCAATTCCTCTACAAGTTCTTGGTGTGAGGTTCGGTCGGACCGGGGGGGGGGGGGCTTCCGCATACACCATCATATGGTCGTAATAGAAAATTTTTAAGGATCATCATTGATTTATCAATATACATGTATGAATAATATAATGAATTACTAATGTGTAAATTTAAGAAATTTGAAATTTTAGAACCCGTTCCCTTGAAATGCGTGCGTGCTTGGGTATTTTTTTTTCTCTGCATTTTTTTTTAAAATTACATATTATACATTTGTAGGTAATAGTTACACGTATAAAGAATATTAATGTTTTGTTACAAAACATTTTTAATTTACTTTTATGTACATGTATAACTGTTACAGATCCGCATACCAAGACATTACGGAGCTTATGGAAGGAAGAGCCATGCTAAGACCGGGCAATATGAAGGCAAGTCGTTTTATTATATTCTAATGTTTCTCTGGTTTGTTTTAATTCAATGACTTTTAAAAAAATTTGGTTTGCAACATCTTGTTTTTTTTTTCTGCAGGTTCCATTTGGTGCAGAAAACCCAAAGAATGACGTGAGAAAACAGGCAATGCGAGCAGTTCATGCACAGCTTTTGGTAAGAAGACTCGATCGTAGAATTTTCAACAAATTTTATAATACGCATAATCATACAGTGTATATCTTTCCTTTAATTAGTGAGGAATTGAAAAGTTTTATAGTACACTTAAAGTAAAGGATTTTGACTGAATTTACTTTTCAGGAGAAAGTCATTGAAATGAAGTCTAATATGAAAACTAGAAGGGAGAAAATGGCAGCTATTCATGATGAATTAAAGGTACTATTATCTGCATCTTTTGGAGAGAGAGAGAGAGAGAGAGAGAGAGAGAGAGAGAGAGAGAGAGAGAGAGAGAGAGAGAGAGAGAGAGAGAGAGAGAGAGAGAGAGAGAGAGAGAGAGAGAGAGAGAGAGAGAGAGAGAGAGAGAGAGAGTTAATGTCCTCATTAAGTTATGAACTATTTATTTCAGAGATTGGTTTTCAAAAAAGGACTGGGTATGAATGAGGATGAGGATGCATGTTTTGTTCCGCGAAGACTGTTTCTATTTGATATCAAGGAGTTTCGGGAAGTGCCTCAGGTATGTACCTGTTGTAATATACAC